>NC_084793.1:30867785-31171743 GCF_963169125.1 Humulus lupulus | reverse complement strand
CAATTTAACAATATCCATAGTCTCCAAAACGTAAGATAACAAAACATAACTAGTATTGTCTCCAAAATAAAATAAAAACCCCAAAATATTACTATTTTTAAATAGTAATATAACAAAACTAGATGTCATCAAAATCAATTCCAAAGTCATTATCACCAGGTTGTTGTGGTTGTTGTAGGGGTGGCTGTGGTGGTTGTGGCTTCTGTGGTTGTTGTGGTTGAAAGATTGCCATCATGGAATGTATCATGTTCATGTCCAAGTTGACAGGCTGAAATTGTGGAGGTTGGATGCTCGGATTTGTTGTTTGAAAATGTAATGACCCAAATTTCCTAATAAGGCTTAGGGCCTTGATTAGGGGGCCAGTATGGAAAATCTTGGAATTATATGATTATGTGATATTTATGTGTATCATTATGTGATTATGTGAGTTATATTATAATATCACTAAATATGCATGTTTAGGTGTATTAAATATGCATGTTGGCCCATTTATGTTAAATTAGGCAATTTTCATATTTTGGCCATTTTGGGCATATTTGGCATATATGTGGTATCTGTGTGGTGCTTTATTATTATTTGGTTATGCTAGGGTTACTCAGCACGACACGATCCTAGGAAGCAAGCTAGTGGGAAAGTCACAACGTGATTTATACTTGACTCGGAGTGAGTCAAGGGATATTTAGTACATTACTGGGATATTGGGTAATGTGAATAAACATTGGATGATAAATTAGGAGTTAGTGAGATCAGGGGGAAATTCTAGGAATTTTGACTATTTTACCCTGGGGGGCGTTTTCGGGACCCCGAGCATCAGAATTTGCTTAAGGTAACTTAAGCTTGAAGTAACCTGTCAGAACATAAAAAGAACGTTCAGTACGTTATCTCTCCCTCAAAGTTCCATTTTCGACACCCGATCACATTTTCGAAGGAAACTTGAGTTTTAGGACTCGGATTCAAGCGAGGATCGAGGCATAGCGATTCTAGGGAAGATTAGAAGCTTTTTAGCTGGAGGATTTAGTTGGGAAACAACTCAATCAGAGGTAATCCAAGTTTTAAGTTCTAAGTTTTTAAAGCTTTTAAGCTTGGATTGGATTTTGTATTTTGATGAGTTTTTTATTTGATTAAGGCTTGGGTTTTGTTGGTTTTGGATCATGAGAATGTTTGGGAACTTTGATTTTGGAATTTGGAGATGTTTGGATAGGTTTTAGGAAGGATTTTAAATGGAGAAAATGAGATTTTTGGGCTAGTTCGTGGTTAGGCCGCGACCCTGTTCTTGGGTGCCGCGGCCCAAGCTTGAAGAAGGAGGAGGCTGGCTTCTGTCTGGAGGCGGGTCGTGGCATGGTGCTTGGAGGGTCGCGGCGCTTAAGGGAAAATTTTTCCAAATATGGTTTTTAGTCATGGGAACTTAACTCTAGGGGCCTGGGATCAATCATACTACCCAGTTTAGTGGGATTTGACGTCCCGAAGGCTTGGGTTGGGTCCGGAAGTATTTATTTACTCATTTTGATGAGGTTTTATATTATGGTTGTGACTAGGTTATCGCTAGGGGCTTGGAAACAGGATCGTGCTTGTGGTTTGTTTATTGGTAACATGTGCTTGGACCAAAGGTAAGAAAACTGCACCTAGTATGTGATGCATAAGATACATGAGATTAGGGCATGGCATGAATGTTGGATATGAGATTGAATAGAGCTTGAGTCTCTGTATTTGTGCATGATTATAATTATGCTTTTGATTATTGATTAAGCATGCTAAATTCCTTATATCTGAATATTTGACATATGATATATGTCTGTTTGCATTACCTCATTGAGGAAGCACAGACTTATTAGTCAGGGATTGGCATTGGTGTCAGTATTGATTGTGAAGTTGTGGCTTATCAATCAAGATCAGCAGTAGTACTGAGCATTGGCCGTATGGTATTGGATTATGAGTTAAGGACGGTATTAGCATGTTTAACGCAAGCTGAAAAGATTAGATCTAATCGACATAAGCATGAAATTCTTGACCGGCCATAAGTTCGATGAAAAACAAAAGCGCTTGTCTAGTCTAAAGGCTAGTTATTTAGTGCCAGAGCAAAAAGCCTAAGGTGACCTACACGTCACATGGATAGGAGGGTATGGGACCTCAAAGATAGACTTATTAGTCATCTACACAGAGATGGACTCACTAGTCATCTACAAATAGATAGACTTATCAGTCATCTATACAGAGATAGACTTATCAGTCATCTACACAAAGATAGACTTATCAGTCATCTGCACAATGATAGACTTATCAGTCATCTACATAGAGATGGACTAATTAGTCATCTACACAAAGATAGACTTATCAGTCATCTACACAAAGATAGACTTATCAGTCATCTACACAGAGATGGACTCATTAGTCATCTACACAGAGATGGACTCATTAGTCATCTACACAGAGATGGACTTATCAGTCATCTACACAGAGATAGACTTATCAGTCATCTACTCAAAGATAGACTTATTAGTCATCTACACAGAGATAGACTCATTAGTCATCTACACAGGGATAGACTCATTAGTCATCCATACAGAGTGTGACTCATTAGTCACCTATACAGAGTGTGACTCATTAGTCACCCACACAAAGATAGACGCATTAGTCATCTATTCAAGAAGCAGGTCCCCAGAGATTGACTCATTAGTCATCTATTCAGACACAGGACTCCATAATCATTTATTTGGACTTGCTTGCATGCATGAATAGGGCCATTATTGCTAGGCATGCTATTATGATTCAGTGACATGTTATTACTTGTTCATGAGCATATTGAGTTTTCTTGCTGAGCTTCGGCTCACAGGTCTTATGTGGTGCAGGTAAAGGCAAAAGACAGCTGGACCATCCTTGAGTTGGAGAGCTTAGGTGACAATGTGTACATATGTGGCTGCTCGACTGCTACGACCGAGGGTTTAAAGCAGAACTAAGGTTAAACCCTATTTTGCCGCTTAGGTCGGCTAGTTGTAAATATTTTATTGTAATTAACCTTTAAATTATATTTTTGGGATCCCAATGTATACAGTAAACCTTTTAGTGAAACGTTGTATCCTAACTAAAAATTTTAATCCTAAACCGTTAGTCATACTTAGTTACACGATTATGGCCAAATGACTAGATTAGCGATTTTAGCACTGTTTAAAATGCACAGCTTAACGGTCCCTGGGTAGTAGGGCGTTACAGCAAATATTGTTGCATTTGCTGGAAGTTGTTGTTATGGGTCATAAAGGCTTGACTGAAGTGTTGAATCATGGACTGGAAAGCCTCAAGTGGTATCGTTGGAGGGCCAACTGGGGTTGACGGAAACAGTGATGCCTATAATTGTGAAGAGGATCCGGTGGCACTTGTGGCAAAGGTACTAGTGCCCTTCAACTTCTATCCAATACCTCGGTTGTGGCCACGACGTTGACCAAGTACCTTAGAGACCACTTGTGTCTCATTGACAGTGGCACTTCCTGCTTCAGATTGAGATTGGGATTGTGTCTGGACTTCTTGCTGCAAGGCATCCAGCAGTTTAGAAACAAGATAATTAATACATAATATACATAGATACAAAAATTAGAAAGTTACTTGCATATGCATCCTTAGCATTCGTGTTCACCCATCCTCATGTCGAATGATTGTGCATGTCATGGAATGTATCGATAATGCTGGGCAATTCCTTGGTCTGAAGATTCATCTTTAGAAAACAAAAGTTAACAAAATCTTAGTTAAATATTGAAATTATTTTTAAGATAACTTAAAATATTCAAATTATCTATATATTTTTATTTACATTCTTAAATCGAGCAGAAGCATAAGAATTCGATCCATGGAGACTTGGATACTTCTGTTTTACTCTGTTGGCAGCATTTGCCTTTGAGCGTGCCATGAACTGTGGGGTGGTGAAAAGGTCAACAAACTTCTGCCAACTCTCGTTGTCAATGTCCTCCGGTGGATTCTTTCTGGATGTCTCAATGTCATTATACCCTCCATGTTCATCGAAGTGTCTTTTCTTGTGACCTTTTCTATCCTCGTAACGATCCTGAAACTCTCGCTCAATCCCAGTCTCTATCAGTCTCCACTCAGGGAGAGCTCGGGGAAGAATGAAAAATTCCTTAAAAAAAATAGTGAGATTTTTTAAATTATAAAATATAAACATTACATGTGAATAAGTAGATAAATTTACCTCAAGTTTTTTAATCAATCCAATCTTGTGCTCATTCGGAACACTCTGCCACGAGTCATAATATAACGAGACATGGTGACCAATAAGGTTGCCAATAAAGCTCATGAACAACATCCCAAAATCACCAACTACTTTGCAGGTTCCCTCCCTCAGATCAAATTGTAGAGTCAACGAACCTTTATTGTCGTTGATGAGCTGCTACAAATTTTTGGATCGAGATCTACCTCTTCTTTTTGCGGCAGCCGCTGCATATGTCATTTATTGATAAAAGAAAGACTAATTATAGTATATTACCTATCTCACAGGAAGTAGGAACTCGTGTGGGATCAAGAGGAGGAGGAGGATCTGCTCCATCATTGCCATGAGAACGAGCAACAGTTGCAGACATATCTTTGCAGTTTAAATAATTATTAACTTAAACTCAGTTATAGTTGGAGGTTAATTACATAACTTAAATAATTTCGGTAATGTAGTTGAAACTATTCAAAAACAAACATTGCATGTCAAAAGTCATATATTGATTGAAAAGTCTTCAAATTAAAACGTACACATTAAACATACAAATATGAATATGCATAAGAAAATATTATTCCTCATCAATGTCGATTCCTACATCATCATCTGTACTTTCTAAATCATCTTCACTAATTTCGTCATCATCATCGTCATTGATGAAATCATTATCCACATCCGGAACAGATCGAGATGTTTCCCCAATTATGCTGGTGTGACCAGGTCAATCCAAATGCATAATCTCCAACTCTCCTAATTCCACAGAGAGTAACAAATTTGATGAAGGGCTATCGTGTACGACATCAACCTCGTTATCATCATTGATACTTGGATGATCCCAGATATTTCGATGATTGACTTCTTCTACTACCTTCCAAATTTTGTTTCTTAAAGGATCTTCCATGTAGAAAACTTGTTTTGCTTGAGTGGCGAGAAGAAAATGATCGTTCTTGTACCATTCATCATTAATCATGATACTAGTTATGTTATTCTCAGTCACATTTCCCCCCTTGATTGCATCGGTGTTGAACTATTTGCATCGAAACAATACTACTGAGTAACCATAGGAATAGCATAACTCTACAATTTTCTCAAAAATTGAAACCATCGGTTCCTGATATCGAAACTCCATTATTTTGAGTGGTACGTCTTTCGTCACGACTATGGACCAAAAACTTCACACTGTTAACAATGCAAGCCTTGTAGGAGTATGCATTCTGATTAGACCCGTTTCCTAAAGCAAATAATTCATCAGTACACTCAATTGACTATACTTGCCACAAAAGACCCATCTATAGAGTATGCCACAAAAAAAGAAAATACAATGAGATAATATTTATCGATACGAATTTCGTAAGAATTCTACAGTTTCGATAATTTACCTTCAATTTAAACCAGATAGGGAAATCTTTTTGAAGATTTATGTTTGAATTTTCTCGAAAGCATTCACTGTATAGTACAAGGATTAAGGTAAGATAACAGTTTTCCATGAATTAACTTTAATGAATTCATATATGTGTTGAGCTACTTACTCCATATATGGTTGGATTTCAGGGCAATTGTTGAGTACAAACCACTCCGCTTCTTTCCGATGAAGATAGTCAAGGGATATGCTTTTCTTTTTGCTACTTGGATGACATTGTGCTTCAAAAACTAACAACTGTCTTTTAGGAATAACAATATATGCATTTCTTTCCGGACGATTAAATTTAGTCTGTACACCCTGAAGATATTGCAAACAAAAATTCAAAGCTTTATGGGCAACATAACCCTCCGCTATAGAACCTTCAGGGCGCGCCTTATTCCTAACATAATTTTTCAACTTCATCATATATCCCTGAAACGGATACATCCACCTCATGTAAACTGGTCCTCCGAGGATAGCTTCTTGCAGTAAATGAAGAATTGAATTAATCATTATGTCAAAAAAGGCTAGAGGAAAAATTAACTCCAACTTGCACTGAATTTGTATCACTTGATCTTCTGCATTCCCCATGTCCTTAACAACCAATGTACGAGCACATATTTTCTTAAAGAAATTGAAAATTTCAATGATTGTGTTCGAAATAGACTTATCCAAGTAGCCTCGAACTCCCACCGGAAACAGACATTGCATAACAATGTGACAATCATGAGATTTCAACCCAACAATGTTGCCATCATTGTTAGTTACTTTCATAGAGAAATTTGAACCGAAGCCATCAGGAAGTCTAACTCCTTTTACGAACTGACAAAAAAATTGTCTATCATCCGGTGTGAAAGAGTACATAGGATGTGGTTTGATCAACTTTGTATCGTCCTCCTTAAGATGCAACTCTTCTCGAATACCCCAATTCTTCAAGTTTACTCGTGCATTGGTGGTGTCTTTAGATTTCTCATTCATAAGAAAAGTACCAAGTAAACTGTCGCAAACATTTTTCTTCACATGCATCACATCTAAATTATGCTTCAGTTCAAGTTTGGACAATTACTCAAGTTTAAAGAAAATACCATTTTTACTCCAATTAAACTCTTTTGGATCTCACTTTCTTTTCACACCCCCAAAACTGGGATGTTTATCCGGCAAACGATCTGGAACATGGGTTAATTGTTTGAGTATGTCTTGACTACTGAATTTTCTTGGAGGACGTCCTTTTTCATAATTCCCATCAAACAAGCGACTCTCCCTCCACTTATGCGTAGAAGATAAGAATATTCCATGGCCAACATAAGCCATCTTCCCAATTACTCGACATGAAGGAGTGTCTTTGTTGCATGAAGGACATGCCATATATCCTTGGCCACTCCAACCAGACGAACTACTATGGGTTGGAAAATCATTGATAGTCCATAATAGTGCTGCACATATTCTGAATACACTGTTCATTGCAGCATCTCTGGTTTGAACTCCTTCATCCCATAACTCCTTCAATTCGTCTACCACAGGCCTCAAAAAGACATCCATGTCCTTCCCAGGTGAATTCAGACTAAGAATCAACCAGGTTAGTATGAATAATGACTCTTTCATACACAACTAAGGAGGCATATTGTACGTGCAGAATATTACTGGCCACATGCTGTAAGATAGACTCATGATACCAAATGGATTAAAACCATCAGTAGCCAAACCCAATCAAATGTTTCTGGGCTCTTTGGAAAAATTAGGATGTCTGGAATCAAATTGTCTCCAAGCACCCACATCAACAGGATGGTGCATCACACCATCTTCTTTCGACCGTCCCTTATTATGCAAGGTCATATCATTTGTTGTATGCCTTGAACCATAAAGACGCTTCAGCCTAGGAGTCAAAGGGAAGTATCGCAACACTTTGTGGGCGACTTTTTTGCCATTTGTGTCTTTGTCAACCCATCGGTGTAACTCCCTAATTTCTCATAGATTACCGAGAACATAGCGTTGGATCATAATTCATAAATATTGCTCTTTTATTGAATAAAAACTTGAAAAAAATTAAATACATGGATCCATGGTCTTACAAAAATAAAATAATTGTCTTTAACACAAAAATGAGCAACATTTAAATAAAACTTTATAGTAACATGCTTTAATAAGAATAGGCCCACTTTATCTTCCTAGACTATATGGTCCCCACGAGTACATCACTAAGCTCCTAGGTCCCACTCGCCACCGGCCTTTCTATCATCAATTTTCTGCACAACAACATCATAAAGGGTGAGCTTATAAGCCTAGTAAGGAAAATACAAACAAGAGTTAGTCATATAATCAAACATATCATAAATTTCTCGAAGGTCGTAACAATACTTATCTATACTAATCATATAACAATAAACCCTAGGACATATCATAACCCAAATCATATCATAAATCATAATCTAAGTCATAGCCATAAATCATAAGTCATGGATCATTAATCATAGGTTATAAGTCATAGATCATAAGTCATAATCATAACTGCAGGTCATAGGTCATAATAACAAGTCAGATATTATAAAAATATAAGTGTTTATACAGGGGTGGCAATTAAGCCCTGAACATAAGTCCTTCATACACTGAACATCACTTAGGTATATCATAAAGTTTTGGCAACTGAGCCTACCAGACATAGTTCGTCATACATCATTGGACACCTTAGGTCCAAACACACTTACCCTTTTACTGTACCTGAAATGTTAGGTCATACAAACATAAACTATATCATAAACTACATAACTAGGTCATAATACGAAACTACCTAATTTTCCTTACCAAAACCCAGAATATTGGAGACAAGAGCGGGATTGGACCTAAAACCAAACATAAGACACCATAAGTCCTCTAAAGAAAAGAAGATGAATAGAAAATCTAAACCTTCAAGATAGTAACTTACCAAAGACCTTAAGTTTCAAGAAACTCAAACACCTAATCAAAAGTTACTATCTCAAGTTAGGATTTGAAGAAAAATGAGAGAATAATAGAAACTATAATGAACTAAACCTGAAGATAAATAATACCTTGGATAGCTTAAAACCTTGATCTATACCTCGAATACCGAAATCACACAAAAACTTACTTCCCAAGTGTTTATAAAAGCTTTAGATTTGAAAGCTTTATCCCCAAAACCGTAGTATTTCTCTCTAGAATAATGTTACCAGCTTGGAGGCTCTAACTGTGCTTGAATGATGAATTAATTTGCTGAGTGAAGGGTCCTATTTATAGAGTTCAAGGAGTGAAACTAACTCCTTTTAAAATGAATAAATCAATGAATAAATAAAAATTGAATAAATTTTAATTATTTGTTCAACAGATGCCCAAAACTTGGTCAAAAATGTTCAGGAACGAGTCAAAGTTGTTGAGGATTGTTTCTAGTTCAAAATTCTACGAAAATTCAAAATTTGGCCACTAGAGCCGATATATCGCCAAGGGTAGGCGATATATCACCCATACCTATGCACCGAGGGTCTGTGGTTTCATTCGTGCGAAGTTGACATGTTTTCTGTATCAATTATAGGCAACATATTGTCCCCTATAGCTGCGATATATCGACATACACTGATGTTTCAAACACGTTTTTTGCACACTTTCAGCACACTTGAATTTGTTTAAACCACTTTGACTGAGTAAAACGTAATCCTAACAGATGATGGAAGGTTCTAGACCTTCTAGATCTATCCTTTATTAATTTATTCATCCAAAATGCTTAAATCCTTAATAATCACACATGTGACAAGTGTCACATTCTTAATTATTCTATCTAAACCTTAGGTTACAATAAATAATATTCTTAGGACTATATTCATTAATTAAACCTTATGATAAAATTAATAGTTCTAAACCATAGGTTAATCTAACAAAATCCATAACTATTTCTACAAGTTTCTAACTAAATCCCGGCTTTGACCAATATCCACGACAACTAAAATACTAAGCTGCTGCTACTACTACTACTACTACTACTACTACTACTACTACTACTACTACTACTACTACTACTACTACTACTTCTTCTATTATATAGCTAAGTAAAATTCCAGGATGCTACAATCAGCTCTCACCACATACATGACAACTCTGTTTTTGGGAATTCTCATTCCAGAACAAACAACAGTCGTACTTGCAAGCATGGATTGATTGATAACCTAACCCTAACTTCCTCATTTTTTTCTTAGACTCATAGAATGAAGTCGGAATCTTATTCTCCTTCGGGAATGCAAATCTGTTAAACTGTAAAATTTCATCAAAGGAACTATTTGTCCATTTATTCATAACCTTCATTGTCTTCATCTTTGCCAAAAAGTTCAAGGAAGACAACCATGTACAACCAGGGTATAACTCAACTTCAACCTCTCGATTAAGGTCATCAAATTGATTCTCCGCACTATTTCCACCGCCATCTTAAATTCCTTCATTTATACCTTCTTTGTTAGTGTCTTGTTCACCAATAACTCATTGATGATGTCAATCATCTCATCAGTCACTGGAACCCCGTCGTCCACTACTGGAAGCATATCAATTTCACCGTGGTATGTCCACTTTATGTATCTTTGCAAAAACCCATATCAGTGTATGTGAGCCTCCACCACATCCAGTTTCTAATTCAGCATATTGACACGCTGAACGCATGGGAACCTGACCTCTCCCGAAGCATTCACATGATTCTTGGCCATTTGTATAAATGCTTGAAGACCATTCCAAAACTCATCAGAGTTACGACGCCTATTGGTTATCCAACTCTTGTCAATCGTCATAACTGATTCAAGTAGAAATTTTTTTTTATCACAATGTGATAATAATAAAAACTACCTTTATTTGGTAATAAATTTTGTATCACCAAAACACTAATTTTTTTTAAGTAATTTTTGATATCTTATTGAATCTTATGATGAATAAATTATTAATTTTTATGAATATCTTATCAAATTTTATGAACATATATTATTGTTAGTTATGAATGAATTATAAAGATTCATTATATAAACAAATAATATTTAATTATACTTATTATTAAATTATTTAATAATTATCAAATTCTTTTTATAATTTTCAATTTTTAAAATTACCAATAAATTTTTATTATTTTAAATTTATCATTTTAATTTTAAATTAGAATAAAGTTAACTTAATTACTTATTCTATTTATATATATTATTGTATTTTATAAATGTATTATATTTATTAATTTACCATTAAGGATTACTATTTTAATTTCTACTTATTTTATAAAAAAATATTAATAAAGTTTTATATTTGTAAAATTTTTATTATAATTTACACTTTATTATTTTTATAATTAATTAAAAATTAAATTGTAATGTTTAATATTTCTAAAACTACTAAAATTTCGGCAGCATAACGGATATAATCTAACCTATCCAAAAATTTAAAACCTGCATAAAAACTACAAAACCAGTCCCAGAACATACATATCATTGATTTCAAAGATTTATATCTCATATCAACAACATAAATCATATTATAAATATTTAATTATATTTATCTAACATAATAATCTAATTATTATTTAAATTCTAATATTTACATCCACATTAAATCATATAAACATATTCACATTTTTTATACACACATCCATATACACATAAAAAAAAATAAACATATATTATAATGCCCCAAAATCCCTAATAAGGTTTAGGACCTTGATTAGGAGGCCGAGAGGGCCATAATTGATTTATTATGTTATTAAGTGATCATATGCATGTTTATGTAAATTACATTATAATATGATGTTAAATGCATGCATGTGGGTCCACATTTTGTTACAAGGGTGCTTTGGTAATTTGGCCCGTTGAGGGCGTAATTGTATATTTGTATGCATGTCGGTGACATATTGTTGAGACCACATTATAATGTGGATTTTTTCGAGCTATTCGGCATGAGACGATCATGGAATATTAATTAGCGGTTTAGTCATAACTGGTTTAAGTTCGAGGCTCGGGATGAGTCTCGGGGTGGTTTTAATGATTAGAGCGTTGTCGGGAATAAAAGGGTAACGGGATATGAGTTATTGGTACTTGAGAATATTGAGAATAGCAGGAATTGGAGAGCGTTAATTATGATTAACGAGATAAGTGGGCAATACCAATTTTGCCCCTGGGAGACTTTAGAAACCCTTATTTGACCTAGGGATATTTTAGTCTTTTCAGCCCTAGGATAGATATAAGCCATTTAAGGCTGTAGAAAGAAGAGGAAAACAGAGCATAAGTTCAAGCTTCTCCCGTACCTGTTTTTGGCCATCTCCTCTTTGGATTTTTTAGCTTAAGTTGGGGATTCAAGCTTGGGAAGTAAGTCTTGTGAGCTTGGTAGTGTGTTCCACCATTGAAGAGCATCATAATCTGAGTTTGAGGTAAGTTTCTAGCCATTAAAATCCCTAGTTTTCTCTGTTTTAGCTTTGGTTTTTAGATGAGATTTCTAGGTTGGATGATTGGATTTTGTTGGGCGTTTTGGCTAGGGTTCTTGTGGTTGTGATGCTTGGGGTATGTGAGGATGGTTTTTGGGTTCATTTGGTACCAAAAATGGGGTTTGGAAGCATTGGAATTGAGTTAGAATCAAAGGATTCAAAGAAGGAGGTTTCAGGGGAATTCCTGGCTGAGGGAAGCGCTACAGCGCCAATCAGAGGGCACTATAGCGCTACACAAGATTGCTTTGGGCAGTTTGGGGTTCTGAGTATAGCGCTGGGGCTCTATTGAGCAGCGCTATAGCACTACTCTATTCCTCTAGAATCCCGTTTTGAGTGTCTTTAAGGGTTTTTGGCTCGGGGTTTCAATCCTTAAGGCCCGGGATCGAATCTACTCACCGTGTGGGTACATTCCGGGGTCCCAAGATTGGGGTTGAGATCAAGACCCTATCTTTGTTGATTTTCATTAATTGAAGATTGTATTTGGTTATGACTAGGTGATCGCTAAAGGATAAAGGATCGATCGTTCTCAATGGTCGTTCTTGTTCTAATTCTCACTCGAACCAGAGGTAAGAAAACTGCACCCCATATGTAACATGCATGCTTCTTCATTAGGCATATATTGAGTGCTCTATATGTGGACATTGATTGCATTGAAAATGCATAAGATACATGAGATTAAGGCATGGCATGAATGTTGATTATGAGATTGACCAGAGCTTGAGTCTCTGTAATTGTGCATGATTATAATTATGCTTCTGATTACTGAATGAGCATGCTAAATGCCTTATATTTGAATATTTGACATGTGATATATGTCTGTTTGTATTAGCTAAATGAGGAAGCACTGATTTATTAGTCAGGGATTGGCAATGGTGTCAGTATCAACTATGAAGCTGGTACTCATTAGTCAAGTTCGGCAGTGGTACTGGGCACTGGTCACACAGTGCTGACTTACTAGTCAACTATATAGAGTGTGACTCATTAGTCACCTAGACAGAGATGGACTCATTAGTCATCTATACAGGGTATGGCTTATTAGTCATCTATAGAGAGTGTGACTCATTAGTCATCTATATAGAGTGTGACTCATTAGTCACCTAGACAGAGATGGACTCATTAGTCATCTACACAGGGTATGGCTTATTAGTCATCTATACAGAGTGTGACTCATTAGTCACCTATGTAGAGTGTGACTCATTAGTCACCTAGACAGAGATGGACTCATTTTTCATCTACACAGGGTATGGCTTATTAGTCATCTATAGAGAGTGTGACTCATTAGTCATCTATATAGAGTGTGACTCATTAGTCACCTAGACAGAGATGGACTCATTAGTCATCTACACAGGGTATGGCTTATTAGTCATCTATGCAGATTGTGACTCATTAGTCACCTATGTAGAGTGTGACTCATTAGTCACCTAGACAGAGATGGACTCATTAGTCATCTATACAGAGTGTGACTCATAAGTCACCTATGCAGGGTGTGCCTCATTAGTCACCCACTCTAAGATTGACTTATTAGTCATTTATTCAAGAGCAGGTCCTCAGAGAATGACTCATTAGTCTTCTATTCAGATTCAGGACCCCATAATCATTTATTTGAACTTATTTGCATGCATGATGGAAGCTATTATTGCTAGGCATGCACATTATGATTCGATGACATGTTATTACTGTTCATGAGCATGTTAAGTTTTCTTGCTGGGCTTCGGCTCACGGGTGCTATGTGGTGCAGATAAAGGCAAAAGAAAGTTGGACCATCCTTGAGTTGGAGAGCTTAGGTGACGACGTGTACATATGCGGCTGCTCGACCGCCACGGCCGAGGGTTTGAAAGAGGAACTAGGGTTAAACCCTATTTTTCCACTTAGATCGACCTGTTGTAAATATTTTCTTGTAATAGACCTTAAAATTATATTTTTGGGATCCCAATGTATACAGTAAACGTTCTAATGAAATGTTATATCTTAACCAAAAATTTTAGTCCCTAAACCGCTAATCATATTTAGTTACACGATTTTGGCCAAATGACTCGATTAGCGAGTTTAGCACTGTTTACAAGGCACACCGTAACCGTCCCTGGAGTTTGGGGCGTTACATATATATAAATAAATAAAATTATATTATCTAAAATCTAAACCTATTATATGCATTTTTTATAGCATAATATTTAATTAAATCAAATTAATAAATATATTTACAATCTATCCCTAAAAAATACAAATATAATTAAATTAACAAATAAAACATAAACAATACAAAATTCACCACTCTATAAAATAACCAATTACATAATCAAAAACTTAATTTAACAATTAATCAATAATAAAATACTTAAAAACAATACCCAAAAGTGGCTAAAGTGTTATCCAACACCAATAATGCAATCTCAAGGCTCGGGCTAGGCACAAGTAATCTGCAAAAAAACTACCCACAAAAAATTTCTAAACTCATTTATAACAAATACAAAATACACACATATATTAACAAAAAAAAATACAAATTAAAACATAAAATACAATGAAAATAGGTTTAGATTACCAAAACAAGGAAGAAATAGCTACAAATTAGCCTAGAAAACCTCAGATGGCGGTGGGGGATGGTTTTTCGTTGCTGTCCTCTGAGAAAGATAAGAACTGTAGAAATGCTGAAATGTAACTAAACAAACAGCGTTTTTACGTGGTTCAGGCGTTAACAAGCCCTAGTCCACGAGTCGATGTTATTATACTTGGAAAAGGTAACAGTAAGATGGCTGGTGCACAAGAACTTCACACACTCACAGTGTTTCTCTTGGGTTCTCTTGAAGAAGATGAAGCTAGAGAGATTTTAGTAGAGTTTTTGCTATATGATTTTTTCGTCCCTCTTCTTGTAAAATGAAGGGGTCTTTATAGCTAGGGTTTTGGATTAGGGTTTTTCTCTACGTACATGAGTCTTAATTACACCAGCCATAAATAGGGATACAATTACTGTAGTAGCATGGCTACAAGACTCTATGTGGGTATATTTACGTGAAAGTATGGGGAACACACAAAGTCAGCCGTCTTTTCCAAGTTGTCAGCGGAACAGTAGGTGAAAAGGTACCCTTAGGCGTGCTGGGATGTGTGCGGCTTTGACCTGACGGGCGTGTCAGGCGGGATCCTGTGTCAGGCGGATATCATTCCAAACATGCCTCCTCCAGGACTCGACCGTTTGGCTTTGTTCCGTGCGAGGCACGGGACTGCTTCCGCGGAGACCACTCGAAGAGCTTCTCCTGGAAGGAGCTTCCCCAAAGGATACCCCTTCGGGAGTCCGGGAGAGTTGACGAGTTTCCGTATTGTGTTTGCTTGGAAGAGTAATCCGGACACTAAGCGGGAGAGGCGAAGCCTTTCTGTTCATCCGCGAGCTCTGGTCACCTACCGTGAAAGACATCGATAATTCTGCTTCCCCGAGGTCATCAATCTAAACGCTATCCGGAAATCTGGATAACATTTACCCCCCAAGGTCACGGAGCTTTGAGGGATCCGGGAGCTTGTACAATCGGTTTCTTAGATTAGGCGAGGGGGCACCTTCTGTGTTCCCGGAAGGGTTCCTTTTTCCCGCCTGAGTGTTAGTATGAAAAAGAAAGGGAATTTCTTCTGCTTGAGATCAAGTACTCAAGTGCGGCAAGGACCACGTGTCATTCTGGGTATGGTTCTGCGACCAAGACGTGTGCGTGAGGCGACTGGTTGAGTATGCGTGCGTCAGTCATCTGACTAATGATTTGACGGTTTTTAATGGTACTCCGGGCCCGAGGTGGTGTAATGATGGGAAATAAATACTTTATTCCCATCCGAGGAGTCATAAATAGGATCGTCGCTTCCTCTCCAGCCGTTGGATCTGATGCACACGGAATGGGAAGATCGGGACCGTCCACTTGAGGAATTCGAAACGGCCTCTTCCCTGCTATAAAAATGAGGGAAAGGACCTTTCTTCCTCTTTACGCTTTCAGATTCTCCATCTTTAGGATTTTCAGATTTCCAAACCTTCGAACTCTCAGGCTTCCCAGCTTACGTTCCCCCGAACTTGCCATTTCTTTTGGTAAGTATCTGGAAACTTTTCTTTTTGATTTGGCAGTGGGTTTATTCCCCGAAGTTCCTGGTTTGAATCGCCGTTCGTCTTTGCAGCTTTTACTTCTCGCGATCGTGCTGTGCAGTGATCCAGTTACTCCTTCAACCTCCAACTACCCGAATATCAGTAAGTATTTCTACTTTGCTCTTTCCTCCCAAACCTTAGGTTGTTGGTAGTTGTTAGAGTAGAGGTTTCTGCCATTATTGCTTATGTGCATGTGTGAATAGGGCTTTGGTAGGCATGTGATTGATTGTGAGTCGATAAGTAGCCTTTTCTGCATGCTTTGGCGATTTGCGTGTGGAAAGTCGTCCCTTGTTTTGCTGTTTTAGGGCATAAGCATGAACGCCTTTAGGGTGTCTTTCTCTAGGAACACACTTCTTTTGGTGGGCTTAGGCTCGGGGTCTGAGCCTGGTTCCTTGTTGCCCTTCGGGTGGCATGGTGCCAATCCCTCGGTAAGCTCGGTGGGAGCCTCTCCAAGCAGTTTTCGGGGAGGGTCTCCCCGACGCCTTTGATACCACTAGGGTATGACAAGGGTGCTGACTGCTTAGAGTGTTTTCTTCTTTCTTTTCTTTTGTCCAGTGACGAACATCTCAAAGGAACAACTCCTTGCTGCGGGGGAGGCTGATTCTGCCCAAGAGAAGGGCTCTCCTGTCGCTGGTGGAAAGGGGAAAGGAAAGGCGAAAGTGGTCGCGGCTAGCCCACCAACCTCCAATAGTTCCATCTGGGAGATGGACCAAAAACCGAACCTTTTCAGGAATTATGGCATGCTGGAGCTGTATTCCTCTGAGGCAGGCCTGAAGAACATCCCAGGTCTGACGTGGCACCGTCTGTCGGTGCTGGGCGAGTCAGCTAGTCAGAGTCACGAGGGCTTTGGTGCCTGGAGCTGGGCACACATAGTGTGTGGGGCGCACTTGCCCCTAAGGAGTTACTTCGCCAATTTCTGTGTGAAGGCGGGGATTGCCCCCTTCCAGTTAATTCCTCCCAGCTACAAGCTCTTAGCAGGGTGGTTCATCTTTTGCAAGTCCCGGAGACTGGAAGCTCCTACCCCGGAGGAGGTGCTGTACTTTTACGGGTTGAAGTCTCAGCCTATGAGGGGTCATTCAGACAAGGTGGGGTTTTACAGGCTAGAAAGGCACCCGGACGTGATGTGCCCCACTTGTCATACCGCGAGGGTTCCAGACCTCCGGGAATACTGGTTCCTGACGACTGGCTTCCCGCTGAAGAGGGTGCCAGCCCTATCTTTGGACTTCAAAATCCCTGGTAAGCGCTCCTTCCTCTCCTTTTCTACTTTGTTTCTTTGCGCTTGATTTGCCTTTTGGGAGGATCTCTAACGCTTGTATTTGATTTTCGCAGAAGTCGTTCCGCGGACACCTCGCTGCGCGGAGATGATAAGGAGGTCCAAGTTCTACGAAGGGCTTTCTGAGGAAGAGTTGAAAGTGGAGGGACTTGTGACCTCCGAATCGTTGAGGGAGTATGGGCTACTTGCCTCCTTCCAAAACATCGAGCCAGTGAGTGGCAGGGGGCAAACTCAGGTGTCAGCTGATATCCGGGAGCAGATTTCCCTGGAGCTGTCTAAGGTGATCACCCAAGCAGCTTGGGACGAAAATACTCTATCTCCTAGTTGGGCGGAGAGGTTCCCCGACCCCCAGCTGGAGGAAGAGGAGATCGAGGCTCGCCACGCCGCGGCTTACCCTAACGAAGGGGCTCCGGGGGCTAGTACCTCCGGGAGAGGTAAGACTAGTTTTCGATTGATCCACACCCCCAGCCTGTCTGAGGTTTCCCGGACCTCTTAGATGGGGTTTGATCCCCGTTTCCTTAGGCTAGATCCGCGTAGGATACCTTTCGACAGGTATTGCGATAGGGTAGATGAGCTCCTCTGGTGTCTGAGTGACGGTAGTCTGCCAGAAGGTGTCATCATGGTTGACCCTTCTTCTCTCAGCATGTCATTCCCGGACTTCAAGGAGTACGGGAGCTTCCTGGAGCAGGAAGCGATGTTTTGTTTTGCTCGGGGAAGGCCATCCACGTTTCTCGTGCATGGTCGTCCCTTTCAAACTTTTCTTTTTCTTGTTTCTTGTTCCCTGCTGGCGGGCTTGCTTGTGCTTTTATGTTGTTGATTGTCTTGTCTTCCGCTTATCTTCTTTCTCATTGCTTGTTGGTTCGTTAACCTTGCTTTGTACGTTTCTTGCAGAGTATCCCGAAGCCAAGATGTTGGGGAGGGTTACTTTTCTTATTAAGAAGGCTGCCACCAGCCAAGACCCGTCCACGGGGAAAGGACGGAAGACCAAGGCTGGTAGGGGAGGTAAGGCTGCCTCCCCCAAGAAGACAAGTGGCGAGGCGCAAGCGTCTCCGAGGGTAGAGAAGTCCCCTGCTGACGGGCCTTCCGAGACTATGATGGTCTCGAGTAGCAGCAGCGACGGGGAAGGGCTTGTGTTCCCCGTGAGGACAACTGGGGTGAGCAAGCGTCCCGGAGAAGATGCTGAGGGCGCTAAGAACAAACGCCTTAGATACTCTTCTCCCGGTCAAAGGCAACAACAACAGCAACGACAGCAACCACAACTACAACAACAGCAGCAACAGGAACAAGAGAGACAATCACCAACGCCGCAGCAGCAGCAACAACAACATCCAAACCAGCAGCAGCAACAAGGGCAATTACTTCTGCTGCCGCAGCAGCAAAAGCAACAGACCGGGGCCTTAATACCCCGGCGGCCTCCTCCTCCAGCCCAAAGGGGGTCCACCCTTCCGGGGTCTCCGTCTTCTCAGACAACCAATCTTCCCCTGCCTGGCCTGAAGTTCCACTTTCCGCTGAAGCCAACCAGTTTCCCCGCTGCTCTCCTGGAGGGTGTAAGACGGGCCGATAGTTCTTTGAAGAGGCGGTTAGAGGCGGAGAAGGCCGTTACTCAGGGAAGGGCAGATAACTTGTCTGCCGTGAAGAGAGCTGAGCTGGCCGAGGGGGTGAGATCTCTTCACCTGGCCGGAGCGGTTCTGGATGGTCCAGCCTTGGAGAAGAGGCTGGTGCCTAGGCTCGGACGTGCATTGGTGCCGTTCGGAGCTGAGATGATGGAGGACATGGCCCTGAGCTTATGCGAGCTCAATTCTGAGAAATGGGCCATCAGTAGCAGCAAGGATCCGCTGTTGCTGACACACGCTGTGAAGCAGCAACTGTCCGGGGTAAGCCGTCAGTTTTTATTTTTTGGGATCACCTGTCTTTTGGTCCGGCTTTAGCTCATTCTGTTGTCTTTCCTTGCAGGCCTCTATGATCGCGGAACGCTCGTTCCGGGAGGTTGGTGCAGCTCTGGTTCAGCTGGAGGAGAGCCAACTGGCTCGCCAGGCCTTGGAGGCGGAGAAACAGAAACTGACCCAACAGGCCTTGGGGGCTTCGGAGAAGATTGATCAGGCCCGGCGCACGGCTGAAGAAGAGGCGGAGAAGAAATATCTTGCCAAATATCAAGAGTACCGGGCCAAGGCAGAGAATGAGTTTAGACAGCGGTCGGATGGGATGAAGGCCGAAAACTCCAAGCTCCGGGAAGAGCTGTCCCAAGCCAAGGTGGAGAAGGATACCCTGGAAGCCCGCTTGCAATCAAAAAACGATCTCCTCCTTAAGCGGCAAGAGGAATATTCCACTCTTCAGAGTAAGCTGCACGAGGAGGAGCAACTCCATAAGAGGAGCAGGGATCTCGTGTCTATGCTGCAGTTGGGGCTCGCCGAGAAGGATAAAGAGATCGGGGCCTTGCAATTCACTGCCAGGGGGCATGTGACCGAGAAGTAATCCGTGCTGAACCAAAATAGGGAGCAGCGCAAGGAGATTGATTCTCTTAAGGGGGAGCGGGATGCCTCCAAGGCCGAAATGGAAAAATTGAGGGCCCAACTAACTGTCGCGGAAGCACAGCTGGCAACCTCCGAGGCGGAGCGCTTGAAGGAGAAGGAGGATGCTGAGGTGATACTGAACAGGACGATTAATATATCGCATGTTGTCCTCATGCATCAACTCTGGAAAGTGAACCCGGAGGTATTAGGCTATCTGGGAGATGATGCCGAAGCCATGAGGGAGAAGCTACTCGTGTGGGATCAGGGCCCAGAGGCGTACGTCCAAACTTACAACATTGACGAACGTGCTGAAGCTCCTGAGGCGGGAGATCCCGGAGAGGCGGGGACCTCTGAACCTTCTCATGACCAAGTTCCTCCTTCCAATGAGCCGACTCCGCCAGCCTCCGTTGAAACCGATGCCCCCGAAGCTGCGGTCGTGGAAGCTGTAGTTACCCCCAATGCTTGAAGGGGTTTTATCTTTAATTATTTTTCATTTTGAGTTTTTCATTGCGGACATTTTTGCCATAATCATAGCATTCTTCTTTCTTTTCTGCCGAGTTCTTTATTTATCTTTGCGCTTAGGGTAGACATTTATACGGTAGAAACTGTTGTAGGGGCGTATGGGGTTTTGGTTCCAACGGCCAAAACCTATGCACTTCCCACTTGAAGCTTTAACGGATGATGTCTTTTCCCATGTAGTTTCTAGGTTACGAAGGTTTCCTGGTTCCAACGGCCAGGCTCCTTTCACCGTAGTTTAGCTTTCCTGAGGCAAATAGCCAATCCCGGGACTTGTAGTTATACTGTTCGCTGGGATTGCTAAGGTGAGTCGTTCCATTGTTTGGAACGGGAGTTCTTTTGGTGAGCGTCGCTAGACTTAAGGTTAGATCTTTGCGAAGCAAAACTAACTGTTGTTGCGAACCTCATGGTGGCTGACTTCAGGGACCTGGCATGGAGCCCTGCGAGGCAAGGCTTATTGCTGTCGGGGAAATCGCCACGCCCACCAGGTGTGATCCTGGAGCAGGGGCTTTGCGAAGCAAAGCCGGCTGTGAGTGGGGGGATCAAGCATGTCTCCTTCTGGAGCTGAAACTTGCAATGGCCATGGAGCTTGCCATGCATTATTTTGTGAGATCCGGAGTTGGAGCCTGCGAAGCAAGGCTTACAACGGTCGCGGATCTTGCCATCTTTCGCCTCGCTGGACCCGGAGCTGGAGCTTGCAAAGCAACGCTCTACAGCGCTCGCGGATCTTGCCAACTTTCGCCTTGCGGGACCCGGAGCTGGAGCTTGCGAAGCAAAGCTCTACAGCGCTCGCGGATCTTGCCATCTTTCGTCTTGCGGGATCCGGAGCTGGAGCTTGCGAAGCAAAGCTCTACAGCGCTCGCGGATCTTGCCATCTTTCGCCTTGCGGGACCCGGAGCTGGAGCTTGCGAAGCAAAGCTCTACAGCGCTCGCGGATCTTGCTATCTTTCGCCTTGTGGGATCCGGAGCTGGAGCTTGCGAAGCAAAGCTCTACAGCGTTCGCGGATCTTGCCATCTTTTGCCTTCCGAGACCCGGAGCTGGAGTTTGCGAAGCAAAGATCTACAGCGATCGCGGAGAATTCTGCAAAGGACTTGTCAGGGAGTTGGGGGTGTTTTGGCGTAGCTCTATGAACGTGCCTCAACCCCCAGTCCCGTCCATCGCTGGGCTACACAGGAGATAATTCTCGTGATACATAATGGCAGGCATTTCCATGGCAATTTTCACATAAGCACATAATGCACATATGACACGTAATGCAAGCATGTTCATGGCAACAAATAAACCTAAGCTTAACAATTTAAACATTTCAAACAATTTAAAATTTTCAAACACAATGCTAGCACAGAAGTGGTGTTCTGTGTACGTTTTGTTCAAGGGGCGTATGGCTATGCCTTAGCCATGTATACCCCCCAAGTGAGCGTGGGGTCCGGACGTCTCCGGACCGCGTGGTCACTTGTTAAAGCGCAGCATTGAACACAAGGATAAAAAGGGCAGTAAAAGCGGAGTGAATCTCTCCGTGTTTCATTAAATTAGCCTGCTAGGCGTGAGTTTTACAACAGGGAGGATTATTTCCACATTTTTCACTTTTGCTATTTTCACCAAGGACTTCCGACTGGATGGTCCGGGGCCTACTGGTAGTAACGGCGGAGGTGCTCCGCGTTCCAGGCGCGCGGGACTTTAGATCCGTCGAGTCTCTTTAAGTGATACGTCCCATGGCCCACTTTTTCTTGGACTTCGTAGAGGCCTTCCCAGTTGGGTCCGAGGACTCCTACTCCCGGATCCTGCGTAGCAGGAAATACTCTCCGTAGGACAAGATCCCCAACTTCGAATGTACGGCTCTGGACTCTCATGTTAAAGTGTCGGGCTATCTTGCCTTGGTACATTTTTAGTTGGACCTGCGACTGCTCCCGGAGCTCCTCGATCATGTCCAAGGACTCCTGGAGGAGGGCATGGTTCCGGGTAGGATCGTAGGTGTCTTGCCTGTGAGAGGGGATCATAGCTTCTACTGGGATGACGGCCTCGCAACCGAAGGTCATGGAATAAGGCGTGTGCCCCGTCGAAGTTCTCTCTGTTGTGCGATAGGCCCAAAGTACTCGCGGAAGTTCTTCCGGCCAGTGAGCCTTGCAGGCTTGGAGTTTTTTCTTCAACGTGGTCTTTAATATTTTGTTTACAGCTTCCACTTGCCCATTAGCCTGGGGTCTGGCGACTGCGGAAAAGCTTTTGATAATTCCATGCGAAGCACAGAAGTTCGTGAAGTGTTCACTGTCAAACTGCTTTCCGTTGTCGGACACAATTTTCCGTGGAAGCCCAAAACGACACACTATATTCCTGATGACAAAATCCAGTGCTTTTTTTGATGTGACCGTGTTCATAGGTTCAGCTTCAGCCCATTTGGTGAAGTAGTCTACCGCGACTATGGCGTACTTCACTCCACCCTTTCCAGTTGGGAGGGAACCTACTAGGTCAATGCCCCAAACGGCGAACGGCCAGGGGCTGGTCATTAGGGTAATTTCTGTAGGCGACGCTCGCGGAACCTTGGCGTACCTCTGGCACTGCTCACACTTCCTGACATAATCCACACAATCCTTCTTCATGGTGGGCCAGAAGTATCCTTGTCGAAGGATCTTTTTGGAGAGGCTCAGCCCGGAGGTATGATCGCCACAGAAGCCTCCGTGAATCTCATGGATGATGGTGCTGACTTCGGTTCCGGCAACACACCTAAGGAAGGGTATGGACAACCCCCTGCGGTAAAGCTTTCCATCCATAACCACGTATCGGGGAGCTTGATATTGGAGCTTCCTTGCGTCAGCTTTATCAGTGGGGAGCTCTCCGGTGGTGAGAAATCTGAGGATGGGCCCTATCCAGGAGTGGGAATGGTCGATGATGGCGTTTATCCTTCGTGTCTCAGTACTGGGGGCTTCTAAGTGCCCGATGGGGACTAAGCCATACTGTTCAATCTCCGGGTCCGTCGCAAGCTTAGCCAGCGTGTCCGCGAGTGAGTTCTGGTCCCGGGGGACCTGGCGGATTTGGTAGCCTTTGAAATGCTGCAGTAGATCGCGGGAGAGAGACACGTAGGCAGCCATTCTTTCGCCTTTCGTCTGGTATTCCCCGGATATTTGGTTTACCACAAGTAGGGAGTCGCTGTATACTTCGATTTTTTGGGCTCCGACTTCTCTGGCCAGTCGTAACCCAGCTAACATGGCTTCGTGTTCTGCCTCATTGTTGGATGCTGGGAACGCGAAACGGATGGCGCTCTGGAGCTGATGCCCTTGGGGAGATATTAGGATGACCCCCGCTCCAGCTCCTTTTTCATTTGAGGCTCTGTCTACATAGACCTTCCAGGAGGGAAGTTCCGGGACAGGATCTTCCGGGAGGTCATTCATTCCCGAGCATTCCACAATAAAGTCCGCGAGAGCTTGACCTTTTATGGAAACACGTGGTTGGTAGTGGACGTCGAACTAGCTCAGTTCCATGGCCCACTTAAGCAATCTGCCAGAAGACTCGGGCTTCTGCAGGACTTGTCGGAGAGGGTGGTTGGTGAGTACTTTGATGGTGTGCGCCTGGAAATATGGCCTCAGCTTCCGTGAAGCGATCAGCAAGCAGAGGGAGAGTTTCTCGATCATCGAATATCTGGACTCGGCGTCCAATAACCTCTTGCTTACGTAATACACAGGGAGCTGGATACGGCCATCTTCCCGGACGAGAGCGGCACTTACTGCGTGCTCAGTCACAGCTAAGTATAAGAACAACGCCTCTCCTTCGACAGGTTTGGACAGAATGGGAGCTCGGGTTAAATGTTCTTTGAGGTGTTGGAAGGCTGCTTCGCATTCGGGGGTCCACTCGAACTTCTTGTTTCCTCGCAACACATTGAAGAAGGGGATACACTTGTCAGTGGCCTTGGATACGAAGTGGCTGAGAGCAGCTATCCTTCCGGTAACGCTCTGGACATCCTTATGTTTCCGGGGGGAAGGCATATCTATGAACGCCTTTATTTTCTCAGGGTTGGCTTCCACTCCGCGGGAGCTGACAATGAAACCGAGGAACTTCCCAGACGAGACCCCGAAAGTACATTTCTTTGGATTTAGTTTCATCCCGTACTTTCGGATCACGGCGAAAGCTTCCTCAAGGTCGTCACTGTGGTCCCCGGAGGTCTTGGACTTTACCAACATGTCGTCCACGTACACCTCCATGTTCCTCCCCAGTTGGTCTTTGAACATTCTGTTTACCAGACGCTGGTACGTCGCCCCAGCATTCTTCAAACCGAAAGGCATGACCACGTAACAGTAGACACCCTTGTCTGTGAGGAAGCTGGTGTGTTCCTGGTCCGCGACATGCATCTTGATCTGGTTGTATCCGGAGTACGCATCCATGAAGGATAAGAGTTCGTACCCGGAAGTAGCGTCTACCATCTGATCGATTCGCGGGAGAGGGAAACAATCTTTCGGGCAGGCCTTGTTTAGGTCCGTGAAGTCAATGCACATTCTCCAGGACCCATCGGGTTTCGGGACCAGAACTGGGTTGGCCAACCACACGGGATAGTGTGACTCCTGGAGAAAGCCTATGGACATCAATTTGTCCACTTCAGCTTTGACGGCTTCGGCTCTCACTGGGTCCAGCGGCCTCCTCTTTTGGCGAATTGGAGTTGCAGATGGGTCTATGTTGAGTGCGTGGCACGCAACATTGGGATTAATCCCCATCATATCAGCGTGGCACCATGCCAGGATATCCTGATTATCCTTCACAGTGGCTACGATCTTATCTCGAACGGCCGACGGCAGGTTTTTCCCCACCTGAATGACCTTGGTGGGT
This sequence comes from Humulus lupulus, assembly GCF_963169125.1. Taxonomy (NCBI): domain Eukaryota; kingdom Viridiplantae; phylum Streptophyta; class Magnoliopsida; order Rosales; family Cannabaceae; genus Humulus; species Humulus lupulus. Next base: position 31,146,469 of record NC_084793.1, on the reverse strand, counting down.
TCTCCTGGGTTGAGGATCACCTCTTCGACTTCCTCCATCGGCTCTATTGCTTTCTCGATTCCCACTCTTGGGTCGAGTTCGTCAAAGTATGCCTCCTGAGCACCCCCAGTTTCTGGCAATTCTTCCGCCAAAGGAATGGCAGCAAACGTCTCCTGGACCGTGTAGACGGATCGGACGGAGACGTTATAACAGCTCTGTGCACTTCTTTGGTCTCCTCGGAGGGTGCCAATACGCCCATCGTCGCATGGAAACTTCAAACATAAGTGGCGTATCGAGGTTATGGCCCCACAATCGATCAGGACCGGTCGGCCTAAGATGGCATTATACGCCGTGGGGCAGTCGACCACCACGAATGTGCTATGCTTGAAGGCACAAGCGTCGCTTTCTCCTCTGAGGGTGACTGGCAGTTGAACTTTCCCTAATGGCATGAGTGCGTCCCCATTGAAACCTTGAAGCTGGATGGGGCATGGGGCCAGGTCTGTCTCGGTCAATCCGATCGCGTGGAAGGCCGCTTTGAAGAGGATGTTCACGGAGCTTCCGTTATCGACCAAGATCCGTGAGACCTTCTTATTGGCAATCTGGGCTTCCACCACGAGGGGATCGTTGTGGGGGAAGTGCACATGTCGAGCATCGTCCTCCGTGAAGGTGATGGGAAGATCCATCATTCGGGGACGTTGAGCAGGTGATTGAACCAAGGCGCACATCTCCTCGGCGTGCTCTAACTCCCTCAAGTACCTCTTCTGGGAGTTGCGGGTGCTTCCGGCAAGGTGTGGTCCTCCGGAAATGGTGGCGACGTGTCCGTCAACGGGTGGCGGAGCAAGGCCGGGCGGATATGGGTTGCCTGGTCCTGGAGCCAACAAGGCAATGGGTGCCGGAGCGGGTGGAGCAGGAAGTGCGGGGAACTGAGACCCGGGAGTTTGGGGGTGACCGGCTCCAGGAGCGCTAGCGGCCCCCCTCTGTCCCGGGGAATATGCAGCTCCGTGAACTATCCCCTGTCCGGGATAGATAATGGGTATCCTCACCCACTGACCGAGGTGTCCCGCTCTTGCCAGGGACTCGATCTCATCCTTCAGCTGAAGGCACTCGTTCGTGGTGTGCCCCACGTCTCCGTGGAACTCACACCTCTTATTGGAGTCTCGCGGACGCCTTCCTCCGTGAGACACTTTCGGGGGCTTCCTGTAGTTGACCATATTACAGGTCGCCCGATAGACATTCTCTCGCGAGTCTATCAAACTGGTATATTCCGTGAACTTGGGCTCATAGTCCTTCCGGGGTTTCTTTGAATGGTCTCCCCGGTTGGAGTTTCTTCCGCTTCGTTTGCTCCGCGATTGGCTCAGATTTCGTTCTGGGGCTTCCGCTTGCGGCTGCGGCATGCCAGGAGCGATACTACATCCGGTTTGTACTGCTCCGTACCCAGAGAAATGGGTTTGACTCGGCGTCTGAACAGACGCGGAAGGCCCATACACACTTGGAGTGAATCGGGCTCCTGGAAGCGTGAGGGCTGGTGCGGGAGCTTGCGAAGCAAAGCTCGGCGCAGTCACGGAAGGCGTTGGAGCCGGGGGAACTCCAAAAGCCTGCTGGTAGGCATCCTCAAGGTTGATGATTCCCTGAGCTTTTGACATGAATTCGGACAGCGTTTCTGCCCGTCTCCTTTGCATTTCCCCCCATAGCAGGGAGCCGACAGTAAGGCCCGATTGAAGGGCGATCAGCTTCATGTCATCGCTGACCTTGGTTTTTGCAGCAGCTTCCATCATTCTCTGAATGAAAGCTTTGAGGTTCTCAGTGGGTTGCTGCTTGATGTTGGTTAAGGAACCAACCTCCATGTCGTGGTCGCGGGCAGCAATAAACTGCCTCCTAAACGCAGACTGTAGCTCCTTCCAACTGTGGATTGATCCGGGAGCTAATCTTTTCCACCAGTCCTCCGCGGACTTGGTAAGGGTGAGTGAGAAGCACATGCATTTGGCGTCCTCACTGACACGCGCCACTTGCATCATTTTATTGTATTTAGCTAGGTGGGTACGCGGGTTTGTCCTCCCATCATATAATTCTATGTGAGGCATTTTGAAGTTATCCGGGAGGGACGTTTCCGCGATCCTCCTAATACATGGTTCCGGGTCTTCCTCCTCAGAATCTGACAGGGCCCCACTTTGCTTCCGGACCAGCTTGGTCAAGGCAGCAATCTGTTCCTCGAGCCTCTTCGTATCACTCTCCGGGAGGTCACGTCCCCGGAGCTTGTCATTAATATGATTTCGGAGGTCATCTCCGCGAGGCCGGGCCTTTTCTCCTTTGGCCTTTTCATACTTGGCCTCCAACCTTCTTCTTAGGTCCACCGTGGACCATCTATCCTCGGAGTGCGAGTTCGCAGCTCGACCGTCCTGGTTGACAGAATCACTGGGGCAGTTGTTCCTTCCCCTAGGCCTGGGTGCCTTAGCACCGGGCCCTTTAGGCACAGAGTGCCCCCTTGGGGCTGAAGGACGTCTGGGCTTAGGAGCGCCAGAGACCTTCTGCGCGCGGGGGGGGCAGTCGGCCTGGTGATTCACGCCTTTAGGAGGTGCAGGGGCGTCAGCGCGCACAGGCTCTCCAACTTTTTCTTTGCCCTTGTTAGGGGCTGCTTTGGATGGTCCAGCAGCGGCTGGATCCGGCATGGGGGCATCAGCACCACCTAGAACAGAGGCATCCTCGTCCGAGTCGCCTAGATCTCCGAACTTACTTTGGAGGCGTTCCATCATGCGTTGCATTCTTTCGGAGACGCGCTCCTGCTCAGCAAGCTTGGCCTTAGTGGCCACCAGTTCTTCGGCTACTTGGACCAGTTCTGGGTCCTTCTCATAGTAGCAGCCGTCCTTGTAATAACCGTCTTGGACATACTCTTCTTCGTCTTCTAAGTATGTTGTATCTTCGGTACTGACCCGATCCTGGCGGGATGTCGGGTCTTCACCTTGGTAGTCTAAGGGTTCGCTTTGCACCACATCTTCCATCACGGTATCGGGGTTGACCGTAGCATTTTTGTCAACAGCGGATTTTCTCGTAGTCACCATCTCTTTAGCACGAAGTGAATACAGAAAACGTACACAGAAAAAGAGCTGACTAACAACTTCCTACAGCTCTCAATGAAAGCACCAAAATGTTTACCGAGTTTTTCGGAAACGAATAACTAACGGAATAATAAAAAGATAAGAACTGTAGAAATGCTGAAATGTAACTAAACAAACAACGTTTTTACGTGGTTCAGGCGTTAACAAGCCCTAGTCCACGAGTCGATGTTATTATACTTGGAAAAGGTTACAGTAAGATGGCTGGTGCACAAGAACTTCACACACTCACAGTGTTTCTCTCGGGTTCTCTTGAAGAAGATGAAGCTAGAGAGATTTTAGTAGAGTTTTTGCTATATGATTTTTTCGTCCCTCTTCTTGTAAAATGAAGGGGTCTTTATAGCTAGGGTTTTGGATTAGGGTTTTTCTCTACGTACATGAGTCTTAATTACACCAGCCATAAATAGGGATACAATTACTGTAGTAGCATGGCTACAAGACTCTATGTGGGTATATTTACGTGAAAGTATGGGGAACACACAAAGTCAGCCGTCTTTTCCAAGTTGTCAGCGGAACAGTAGGTGAAAAGGTACCCTTAGGCGTGCTGGGATGTGTGCGGCTTTGACCTGACGGGCGTGTCAGGCGGGATCCTGTGTCAGGCGGATATCATTCCAAACATGCCTCCTCCAGGACTCGACCGTTTGGCTTTGTTCCGTGCGAGGCACGGAACTGCTTCCGCGGAGACCACTCGAAGAGCTTCTCCTGGAAGGAGCTTCCCCAAAGGATACCCCTTCGGGAGTCCGGGAGAGTTGACGAGTTTCCGTATTGTGTTTGCTTGGAAGAGTAATCCGGACACTAAGCGGGAGAGGCGAAGCCTTTCTATTCATCCGCGAGCTCTGGTCACCTACCGTGAAAGACATCGATAATTCTGCTTCCCCGAGGTCATCAATCTAAACTCTATCCGGAAATCTGGATAACATCTGGAAAGAACATAACACTGTAATGTGTAAGTAGATCATATCGTAGATTGGCAAGTCAGTGTAAATCCGGTGCACTGACTAATCTTAGGACTAACTTATTTTGAACATATAATCATATTTATATTCCACTGTGATTACGTCACTATAAATAAGATTAGCTATATGCTCGGGATTTAATAGAAGTTTATATTAAATAAATAATCATGAAAATAAAACATGTGAGCAAAGTGATTGACCAAGTCAAAAAAATGATTTCTATTCTTTTATTGATAATAAAATGAGATTACAAAGAATTTGGGTTTTAATTAGGGCATAAAACCCCAACAAACTCCCACTTGCACTAATTGAAACTAATGCCTTAATTCTACTAATCCCATCTCCTTGATATGCTTATCAAATGTAGCTTCTGGTAGTGTCTTTGTAAACGGATCCGCAAGATTGTCTTCAGTTGCAATCTTCATAACCTTCACATCTCCCCTAGCCACATATTCTCGAATAATGTGATACTTCCTTTCTATATGCTTACTCCTCTTGTGACTTCGAGGTTCTTTTGAGTTGGCTATCGCTCCTGTATTGTCACAAAACAACACAAGCGGTTTATCCATTTCTGGAATAACACCAAGATCTGAATAGAACTTCTTTAGCCAGACTATTTCCTTAGCTGCTTCTGACGCGACTATGTACTCAGCCTCCATGGTGGAATCTGAGATTGCAGATTGCTTTACGCTTCTCCAAATCACAGCTCCACCCCCAAGAGTAAACACCATTCCAGAAGTAGACTTTCTGTCATCGACATCAGTCTGAAAATCTGAATCGGTGTAGCCTACAGAGTTTAGAACACCACCCTTGTAGACTAACATATAATCCCTAGTCCGTCTCAAATACTTCAGGATATGCTTAACTGCTATCCAATGTTCCGGTCCTGGGTTTGACTGATACCTGCTCACTACTCCCACTGCATAGCAGATATCTGGTCTAGTACACAACATGGCATACATCAGACTTCCAACTGCAGATGCGTAAGGAACTTTTCTCATTGCATCTTCCTCTTCAAGAGTCTGGGGAGACTGCTTCTTTGAAAGATGAATTCCATGGCGGGACGGTAGACGCCCTTTCTTGGAATTTGTCATTGAGAAACGTTCAAGCACTTTATCAATGTAAGCTGCTTGAGATAGAGCTAAAAGTTTGTTCTTTCTATCCCTGATGATCTGGATACCTAGAACATAACTTGCTTCACCCAAATCCTTCATCTGGAATTGAGTGCTCAGCCAATTCTTCACATCTGATAATTTCTTAACATTGTTTCCAATGAGTAAGATATCATCTACATAAAGAACCAGGAATACCACTATTTGATTTGCCTTTAGTTGGTAAACACAGGGCTCATCAATATTTTGTTCAAAGCCATAGGTTTTGATTATTTCATCAAACCTAAGATTCCAGGAACGAGAAGCTTGCTTAAGTCCATAGATGGACCTATTTAACTTACAAACTTTTCCTTCTTGTCCAGATACTTTAAATCCTTCTGGCTGATCCATATAAATGACCTCGTCAAGCTTTCCATTAAGAAAAGCTGTCTTGACGTCCATTTTCCAAATCTCATAGTCGAGAGCGGCTGCTATGGATAGGAGGATGCGAATGGATTTGAGCATGGCTACCGGACTAAAAGTTTCCTCATAGTCCACGTCTTCTCTTTGGGTATAACCCTTTGCCACTAATCGAGCTTTATAAGTCTCGATATTTCCATTAACACCTCGTTTCTTCTTGTAGATCCACTCGCACCCAATGGCCCTAAAGTCACTAGGTGCTTCCACAAGATCCCAGACGGAATTTGAGTACATAGACTCCATTTCCTGTTTCATGGCTTCAAGCCATAGTTCCTTTTCAGGGCTAGCCATTGCCTATTTGAAAGACAATTGATCATCATCACTAGTGTCACCGACAACCATATTGGTTTCACCATCCAAACCATAGCGAACTGGGTTTCTAGAAACCCTCCCACTACGACGAGGCTCCGTGACTGTTTGCTCAGGAACAGTGGTACTTTCTTCATTTAAATCGACTTGCGTCGATTGTACATGAAGAGTGGGAATTTCATCATCAACACACGTTGATGACGATGGAACATTGGTTGGAGTCAATTCTTTAACCATCTCCTCTAAAACCTACTTTGCTGCGAGGTTTAAAGTTCTCGACATAGTCATTTTCCAGAAAAGTAGCATTTGTAGAAGTAAACACTTTCTTTTCTGAATGACTGTAGAAAAGTCCACCCCGAGTACCTTTAGGATAGCCAACAAACATGCAAACTTCAGTTCGCGGTTCTAGCTTTCCCTCCTTTTTCCTCAGGACGTGAGCGGGACACCCCCAGATTCTATAATGGCGTAAACTAGGTTCACGACCATTCCAGCGTTCTAAAGGTGTTTTGGGGATTGATTTTGACGGCACGACATTGAGAATGTCATTTGCGGTTTCAATTGCATGTCCCCAGAACAAAGTTGGTAGAGTTGAGTAACTAAGCATGCATCTAACCATTTCCAATAAAGTTCTGTTTCGGCGTTCCGCTACACCATTTTGTTGCGGAGTACCTGGGGCAGTAAGTTGTGATAAAATCCCAAGTTCAGTGAAATGATCTTGGAACTGCATATCCAAATATTCTCCACCCCTATCAGATTGCAAGATCTTTAACCTTTTACCTAATTGGTTCTGAGCCATTACTAGGAATTCCTGAAACTTTGAAAATGTTTCTGATTTCCTATGCATTAGGTAAAGACATGAGTATCTAGAGTAATCATCAATGAAAGTGACGAAATACTCAAAACCACCCTTGGCTTGTATATTCAAAGGTCCACAAACATCTGAATGCACAAGACCAAGTGGTTCTTTGGCCCTATCACCCTTTGCAGAGAATGGACGCTTGGTCAGTTTGCCTTCTAGACAAGATTCACAGACAGGTAATTCACCTAAGGTGAGTTCCCTCAAAGGTCCGTCCTTTGTAAGTCTTTGAATCCTATCATAGCCAATGTGACCTAGTCTCAAGTGCCATAAATACGTCATATTATTGTTATCGGTCTTTTGACGTTTATTGGTCCTAGGTTTAGCTACTTTGAATAAATCATTGTTAAGAGCGATGGGTTCGTTAGGTCGCAGAATATAAAGCCCGTTTTCCAAACATGCAATACACAATTATGATCCATTGAAAGAAATAGATATATTAAAACTTGTGAAAGTCATAACAAATCGTTCTAATTGCAACATGGAAACTGAAATTAAATTTCTACTAAAATCCGGAATAAAAAATACATCTTTTAAAATTAAAAATTTATTTCCGAACTTCAGACGAGCTCTTCCTCTAGCTTGGACCGCAATGAACGCTCCGTTCCCAACTCTAAGCTTTAAGCCGCCTTCGTTCACTTTCTCCCACGATTCAAGAAGCTTTGTTTTTTAGCTGCTAGAAACTTGGGGCAATCTCGTTTCCAATGCCCCTTCTCTTTGCAGTGAAAACATTTATCTTTACCTTTCTTGTTTTTCATGTTCTTCCCCTTAGGCGTCTGTGCACGTGGTTGTGCACTCGTCTTTGCATCCTTTGCAGGCTTGGGGTTGTTTATTTGTCCACCTTTCCTCTTGTTTCCAGCTTTCGAAGACGAAGCTTGGTTAGCTTCAGCCTTAGCTAGATGAGCAGCAACATCAGTGGTCTTATTTTCACCTCCTTTACTAGGTCCACCCATGATAGGTTCAATAATCTGAAGCTCGTTCATGAGTTGCGTTAGACCATAGTTGAGTTGATCACGAACGTGCAGATACGGTGCCATCCGAGAATTCACGGTGCCATAACTTACGTTCGGAGACGGTGTTATCCAAGCATTTACGGTGCCATCACGAGCATTGACGGTGCCATCACTAACGTGCAGACACGGTGCTCGTTCTGGGGATTCCTCAATCATGACGAATTCAGAGTTGTCACCAATCAACTTTATGTTGATATTTTGCTTCCAATTATGGAAGTTTTCTCTGGTGAGTTTCTCCATCGAAAGTTGAGAAAGGATGGGAGTAGACACTACTTAACTTAAAACTACAAATTATCAATAAAGTAGAAATCAATCACATTTGCTCAATAAAACTTCTAATCACACAAATTTCAAGAAATTGCACAACATATACCAAAAATATGAAGATATGAGAAAAAATACCAAAAACAATCATATATCTATTTCTTTAGGTTTTTAACTAATCTATGATATCATTGTCCCGGTTGGCGAGAGTCAAAAATACCACTAGTTAAATAGAGCTGTAAACTCATTTAATAATGGACACCATTATTAACAACCTACTATTCGATCAAAATAAGAAAACAAAATTTCTTATTTTATGAGCTAGACCCACGGTTTCAATAATCATAGATTTAGTCCTAGTAGTCACCGTAGGGGTGAGTCTAGTAGAATTTGACCTATAATTATCTATCTTTCGAAATCTAACCTTGTCAAAATAACTAATGAACACCTTCCGTAGGGGGACGAATCAAAGCGCCTCGAGGCCCCATTAAGCTATTGACTATGTTAAACCAACGGTGGAGATCGAATAAAATTCTTAAAATAAGCTCATTATAAAATTAAAATTAGTATTTTTATTATTTATTTTTAGAAAATTAATGACTATGGTTTTCCAAAAAAAATTAAACAGATTAAAATTTTTAAAACCAAAGTCCTATAATTTCTTATTAATTCTAAAGTGTCACATTGAAACAAATTCAATTAATTTAGAATTAATTTGTTGCTAATCAATATTTAGGTTTAACTAATATAATGAACCTATACAATTAAGTCTAACTCAGGTAAATGGGCCTTAACAATTGGGCTTGTATGGAGGAGGGCTGGGTCCAGTATGTCGTTCCCACTACAAAGGCCCCCTATCTTCCATACAAGGTCCAAAAGACAGGAATTTAAACCTTCGTTTTATTAATTGTTATTAATTGATTAGGCCCACTATAGTCATGCAAAGCAAATGGGCCTTCACAAGTGGAATCACCCACAAGAGAGGAATTTAAACTTTACATTTTCTAATGGGCCCAAATAAAACCTATCATTTTATGAATATTTTATTTGGCAAAATACCATATATCTAACAAACATATGGTCCACTATATGCATCTAAGCCCAATTGCAAAAATACCACATATAGTGCAAACAGACATGTTATAATTGGATGGGCCTAATCATGTTACTATATTTGCAATACTATGAATTTATGCAAAAATACCACAATTTATTTCATTTGCAAAAATACCACAATTAATTATCTAGAATTTATCAAAAAAATTCAAATTAATTAAATTTTTACAAAAAATAAGTCAATTTAAATGAAATTTATCAACAATTAACAATAGTTAATTTAAATTTCATTTATCAACAATCAACTTGGTTTTAGGTTAATTTGAAAAAAAATATTAATTTAATTTAAATAGGATTTATCAACAATTAACCAAAGTTAATTTAAATCCCATTTATTAAAAAAAAAAATTTATTAATTGGCTGAAAAAAAATGATATTTTTCAAAATTTAACCAATTTTAAATTTTAAAATCAATATCTTAACTATTTTCCAAAAATATCTTGTGTTGTTACAATTATTATCTAATATTTTAACCATTTAAAAAAAATAATAAAATATAAATAGTTATAACAACCCTAAAATATCTCAAATAGTTAAACAAATTCAAATATCCATAAAAATATCTAACTAACAATGTTCAAATTTCAAATAATTTAAATATTAAAAACTATAGAATAAAAAGATATTTATATTTTCAAATAAAGATTTAATAAAAATATTAAGAATTTAAATGAAAATATCTTAAATATCTGATATCATAATTCTAATATTTTAATATATTAAAATATTTAAAATTAAATTGTTAGTCATTTTTAAATTTGAATTTGAATCTTTGTAGAAAATATCTAATCATTTATATCTCAACTAACAAAAATATCTTATTAAAAAAAATAATTTTAAATGATAAAACAAAAAATATATTTTTGGTTTTGATTATAAATAATAAATTTCAAAAAATTTTATTTATTTTTAAATTCAAAAAAAATTCAAAAAAAAAAATTGATGAACAGTACACGGGGTACTGTTCATCACGTGTGCGCGCGGGCTGGGCATGCGCGCACGGCTGCAGGGGCGTGCGCGCGGGGCTGCAGGGGCGTGCGCGCGGGGGACGCGGGTGGCGCGCAAGGCGTGCGGGAGGCACGCGCGGTGCGTGGGCGGGGCGCGCGCTGGGCGCGCGCGCGGAGGGGCGATGTGCGCGCGCGCGCGTGCGCTGCTGCGCACGGTGTGCGCGCGCGTGTGGCAGCCAGAACAAAAAATTTCGAAAAAATTTTTTGTGCAATTTTTTTAACCAAAACCATTTTCTAATTAATTTTTACCATGTTTTACACAAAATAAAGCATATTTAAAAATTAATAGCATAGAAAACACAACAAAATAACCTAAAAATTGCAAAAATTCACATAAAATCAATATGTTCATAAAAACATGAAAAACCATCCAATTATTCAAACATATCAAATAATCCAATTTTAAACATGTTCATGCATGAAAATAAAGATTACCAAAGGCTCTGAGGCCAGATGTTTGAAAAACTTATACAGGATCTTTATTTATTTTCATGTATATCTAATATTAAACAAATTAATACGAGATAGCCTAAAACATGTTTCTAAAATTGAATTCAAAGAGAAACAAAAATAGAATACTTACAGTATACGCAGCGGAACTAAGAGTCCTTCCTTCAGTTTCTCTAACTCTTGTATCCTCTCTGTCGCAAAGTATTATCAAGAAACTGAACCGATCTTCTATTTTTTTCACAATCTTCCAATGTATCCTTAGAACCACCTAGACTAGTGTGGGCAATTCTCAACACATGAGATAGATATAAAGAGAAGAAGAGAAAATACAAAGAGGCTTAGAAAAGGACTTGTGTTTAGAGAGAATATAAAACTATCAGAAAATCTGACTTATCAAAAACCCTTTTTTTGACTTCTTTATAAGCACTCCTTTTATAGACTCAATTAGGCCATTTAATTTAATTAAAAAATCTATAAAATAACAGCCATTTTGAAGCCCTAGGTCGAAATTATCATGGGCTATAGGCCCGTGAAATTTCCCATTTGATTATAAGTCCATTGGACTTAAAATCAAGGCCTGTATTATTTTCTATTGATTTTATTAATTAAATAATTATTTAAATCCTTTATCAAATTAATTATTTATAATTTGAACCTTGATTTAAATTTATTTATTAATTTAGATACCAATTTATCTTAATTAATAAATCTGCCATAATTTCTCTTTTCTTCTCAAAATTACACAACTCTGTGAAACTATCCAAAATTGACCTGGTCAACTTTGATAATTCTAATTGATGATTAAATCAATTAATTGAGACTATCTAGATGATTTTATCCAAGGTACAATGGGGACCATGGGCCTATGAAATCATGCTCCAATAAGTTATCATAATCTAACAAATAAATTTACTAACTTATTAATTCCTCGTGACTCTACTATAGACTTGGAATTGCACTCTTGAATTCATAGAACGCTCTATAACAAATATAGATACGCTATTAATTATCCATTGTTACAACCATAATTGTCACTCAATCCTCTATAGACGGTCTACAATGAGATAGGACTAAAATACTGTTTTACCCCTCATTGTATTTTATCCTTAAAACACTTAGTTCCTTGTAAATGATATTTCAGTAAACTAATTTAATTACTGAAATGAGATTTCTATCATTTAACACCTTGAACCAAACTAAAAGGAAACCATCGTTTTACTTCTTCATCAAAAGCTATAGATGTTCATATCTATGATTAACACTCCCACTCAATTATACTACCGAGTTCCCAAGATGTAAGTATGGGCTAGTCCGTAGGGTAAGCTGGTAACGAACAAGTCAAAGAACTCAAATAATACAATCAGTTAGAATACTAACCACTCAGAATTGAGATTGAATTGACCTATGGTCAACTATATGATATGACTAGAATAGATAATAACGGTATGTTCACTTATCTTATCAACTGTCAATATCGGTCCTGTCCGATGTAACAAATACATCCGATCTTATCTACTTTGCTAATGTTCTGGAAAGAACATAACACTGTAATGTGTAAGTAGATCATATCGTAGATTGGCAAGTCAGTGTAAATCCGGTGCACTGACTAATCTTAGGACTAACTTATTTTGAACATATAATCATATTTATATTCCACTGTGATTACGTCACTATAAATAAGATTAGCTATATGCTCGGGATTTAATAGAAGTTTATATTAAATAAATAATCATGAAAATAAAACATGTGAGCAAAGTGATTGACCAAGTCAAAAAAATGATTTCAATTCTTTTATTGATAATAAAATGAGATTACAAAGAATTTGGGTTTTAATTAGGGCATAAAACCCCAACAGTCAGTTCCTGCCTCATGTTCCCTCCAAATTCCTGGAGCCCTACAGCGATGACTAGTCGTCACTGTAGGGTATTAGGAATTTGGAGGGCCAGATCATGTGTTGTCGACGACCCTACAGCAACGACATGCCATCGCTGTAGCTTATTTTTTAATAAATTAAGAAAAAATAATTTTTTGTGGATTTTGCCTACGTACAGCGATGACTTTAGAGTCGTCGCAATAGATGTCATCGCTGTCGAGTCTTTTTCTTATAGTGTCCATCAGGCATCACATCAACTATCAATTCCAACAAACCATCAAACTAATGGTTGCTGCACTTGTTAATAACTTTCAGATGCATCAGATTCACGAAGAAGTTCAATGCAGAATACTTTCTGCAACCCAGGTACAATTCACACTGTTTTACTCAAACGATGAGACCATACAGCGACGACATGTCGTCAATGTAGGATAGTGAATAGTACACGAATCCCCTCGTGTGCTACGCATCTACACTACAACGACGACATGTCGTCGCTATAGGTAGTGAAATTTGACTTAAATTTTTTGGCGGTTCACGTTCCCACATTTTATTTTTGACCCTATAGTGATGACATGTCATCGCTGTAGAGTACAAAATAACTTATCAGTGGATTATATTGGACTCTACAACGACGATAAGTCGTCACTATAGGGTGTACAAATAGGCAACCGACTCTGGGCGGTTGAGTTCCCTGAGCATCCTATAGCGACAATAGGTCATCCCTATAGACAAACATATTTCCCTCTTTTTTTCTTACGAATACCCTACAGCGACGACATGTCGTTGCGGTATAGTCAGTTCCTGCCTCATGTTCCCTCCAAATTCCTGGAGCCCTACAGCGACGACTAGTCGTCACTGAAGGGTATCAGGAATTTGGAGGGCCAGATCATGTGTTGTCGACGACCCTACAGCAACGACATGCCATCGCTGTAGCTTATTTTTTAATAAATTAAGAAAAAATAATGTTTTGTGGATTTTTCCTACGTACAACGATGACTTTAGAGTCGTCGCAATAGATGTCATCGATGTCGAGTCTTTTTCTTATAGTGTCCATCAGGCATCACATCAACTAACAATTCCAACAAACCATCAAACTAATGGTTGCTGCACTTGTTAATAACTTTCAGATGCATCAGATTCATGAAGAAGTTCAATGCAGAATACTTTCTGCAACCCAGGTACAATTCACACAGTTTTACTCAAACGATGAGACCATACAGCAACGACATGTCGTCGATGTAGGATAGTGAATAGTACATGAATCCCCTCGTGTGCTACGCATCTACACTACAACTGGTCTAATATCATTAGACTTTAGTTGGTGCATTAGACTCCAGGGACGGGCAGCTGGTCTAATATCATTAGACTTTAGTTGGCGCATTTCATTGCGCCAACAAAAGTCACAATTACGCCGGCAAAAGTAAGATCTGAAACCATAAAAACAAATGACGTCGTTTTAATTAATGGAGCTTTTCTCTGCGCAATGAAACGTGCCGGCAAAAGTGTGTTTACCTATAGAAAGTCCAGAGATGACGCGACGAATGAGAAAGCGACACGTCGCTTCACAAATCAGGGAAAACCGATGAAGTATTGAAAAAAGACAGATGAGCAAAAAAGATAGGTACAAGACCTATAGAAAGTCAACCAGTCCTAAACCCCCTAAGGGTGGTCAGCCTGGCATTGGTCCCCTAGGAGTGGTCTATTGGGGTTTTATGCCCTAACTAAAACCCCATTTCTTTGTAATCTCATTTATTATCAATAAAAGAATATAAATTATTTTTTGACTTGGTCAATCACTTTGCTCACATGTTTTATTTTCATGATTATTTTTTTAATATAAAGTTCTATTAAATCCCGAGCATATAGTTAATCGTATTTATAGTGACGTAATCACAGTGGAATATAAATATGATTATATGTTCAAATATAAGTTAGTCCTAAGATTAGTCAGTGCACAGGATTTACACTGACTTGTCAATCTACGATATGATCCACTTACACATCGTAGTGTTATGTTCTTTCCAGAACATTAGCAAAGTAGATAAGATCGGATGTATTTGTTAAATTAGACTAGACCGATATTGACAGTAGATAGGATAAGTAAACATAGCGTTATTATCTATTCTAGTCATATCATATAGTTGACCATAGGTCAATGCAATCTCAATTTTGAGTGGTTATTATTCTAACTGATTGTATTATTTGAGTTCTTTGACTTGTTCGTTACCAGCTTACCCTATGAACTAGCCCATACTTACATTTTGGGAACTCGGTAGTATAATTGAGTGGGAGCGTTAATCGTAGATATGAACATCTACAGCATCTGATGAAGAAGTGAAATGATGGTTTTCTTTTAGTTTGGTTCAATTTGCTAAATGATAGAGATCTCATTTCAGTAATTAATATTAGTTTACTGAAATATCATTTTCAAGGAACTAAGAGTTTTGAGGAGAAAATACAATGAGGGGTAAAACGGTATTTTTGCCCCATCTCATTGTAGATCGTCTATAGAGGATTGAGTGACAATTATTATTGTAATAATGGATAATTAATAACATATCTATATTACTTATAGAGCATTCTATGAATTCAAGAGTGCAATTCCGAGTCTTTAGTGGAGTCATGAGGAATTAATAAGTTAGTAAATTTATTTGTTAGATTTATGATAACTTATTGGAGCTTGATTTCATAGGCCCATGGTCCCCACTGTACCTTGGATAAAATCCTCTAGATAATCTCAATTAATTGATTTAAATATCAATTAGAATATCAAAGTTGACCAAGTCAATTTTGGATAGTTTCACAGAATTATACAATTTAGAGAAGAAAAGAGAATTTAGGGTAGATTTAATGATTAAGATAAATTGGTATCAAATTAATAAATAAGTTTAAATCAAGGTTCAAAGTATAAATAATTAATTTGATAAAGGATTTGAATAATTATTTAATTAATTAAATCAATAGAAAATAATATAGGCCTTGAATTTAAGTCCAACTAGCTTATAATCAAATGGGAAATTTCACAGGCCTAAAGCCCATGATAATTTCGACCAAGGGCTGTTAATTGACTATTATTTTATTGATTTTTCAATTAAATAAATGATCTAATTGAGTCTATAAAAGGAATGCTAAGAGAGAGTTGAAAACATAAGTTGAATCACAAGTTTCTAATAGGTTTTAGATTCTCTCTATTGCATAAGTCATTTTCTAAGCCTCAATACTCTTATCTCTTCTTCTCTCTGTATCTATCTCATGTGTTGAGAATTTCCCACCCTAGTCTAAGTGATTCCAAGGATACTTTGGAAGGTTGTAAAGAAAATTGAAGAACGGTTCAGTTTCTTGGCAATATCCTGCGACAAAAAGGATACAAGGGTTAGAGAAACTGAAGGAAGGACTATTCATTCCACTGCGTATAATGTAAGTGTTCTTATCATTATTTCTCTTTGAATTCAATTTTAGAAACATGTTCTAGGTTGTCTCATATTAACTTGTTTAATATTAGATCTAGGAGTGGTCAACCTGACCCCAACCTCTAAGGGTGGTCGGCCTAAGCATGCCCAAGAACCCTTTGGGGTGGTCGGCCCACCATATCCTTCATAGGGTGGTCGGCCTACACTCCCAAAGACACTTCACTAGGTAAATACCACGCTCGTTCATACTGAGATCAACAGGCCTTGCACCTAACGTGTCTACCACCCAAGCTCTAAAGGGTCATCAAGCCTAGCACCTAAGTCTCATAGACCAATAAAGACTTAGCATTTTCTCAAAGGTCTCAATCATGCATTATCAACCACAATCCAGAGAAGACAACGGGAAGACCCACGATCTCATAATCATGGAAAGGTGGACACGTATCTCCACTCCCAATGATCGTGTACCAAACTATGATCCCCACTCTTACTGTTCATGTAACAGCTCTTGGGCACTATAAATAAAGGCCCTAGGGCTTTGTTTCAAGGGGCTCTTTTTCTGGAATATTTGGATTGATCTTTTGGAAGAACTTGTGAGGAGTGAACTCTGAGTTAATCTTTGTAATTCTCTATCGAGCGATCCAATACTAAAGACTAAGTGGATTAAGTTATTACTGTTCAGAAGAACATGGATGAACCACTATAAATTCCTGTGTGTTTTTGTTTAGATATTTGTACTCTGTCGTATATTAGATTCATTATGTTCAAAAGGTGTCATACATTGTACATACGACCATTGGCCAATTTCACAAGTCAACATTTTGGTGCTTTCATTGAGAGTGCGAAATCAAGAAACACACTTTCATCAGTTTTACGATGCCTCCAAAATCCAGTCAGACAAAGAAGATGGCTCCCAGGGATTCCACCACTCAGGATCCCATCGATCTTGTTAACGAACCTCAATTGGAGGTTGGAGATCAACCTGATGCAAAAGATTCACAAGATGCTCACTAGAAGGAGATGCATAATTTCTGGCGAGACGGGAGGCCTTTGTTGCAGAAATTTCCCTCCAGAGGACGACTATGGAATGACAACAACAAGAGATAGATGTGCAGGTCTAGAGGATGATTCAGAGGGAGCGAGAAGATGACTGGAGGCACCAGGAGGTTGTTGTGGCTCTGGAGGCAGCTACCCAGTTAGCTGAAGCTGCTACTCAGGCAGTAAGTGAGGCTCAGGCCAAAGCAACAGGGATGTGAGACATCAGTAACAGGGAGTCCCAAGGGAGGAGTCGAACCCTAAGGACACTCTTAAATCCATTTTCCCAGAGACAAGATGAAGAGGCATAGTCCAAGAATGCCTCCTCCATGACTAAGAAGAATAACACTTCATCTCGGAGTAAGAGTGTTACCAACTCGAAGGCCCCAACCCAGGGGGACAGACGAAACAACACATAAGATGATGGTCAAACATCTAAGAGGCGTGACAGTAATGGAAATTGTCGCTCAAAGTCATGTAGGAGGAGAGGCTCAAGGGTAGGGTCACACTGACAAGGGCAAGGTGGACCTACCACCCCTACACCCTCAGTCTCGCAAGGGAAAGGAACCAATGAACAACACCAATACCATGTTTGATAGGCTTGAGAAAGATGCACAACCTCAGGATCTGAGGGAGGTCATCAACAAGAGGACCAGTGCTCAGGAGGGGGTACCAGGGACGTCTACCCCACCTGGAGCAGCGACCCACTAGCAGTGCAGGCTCAAATAGATGCACTCGTCATTATTTTTCAGGGTCTAACAAAGAAACCTTCCAATATCGAGTTGTGTATGCCCTGAATATCCACACGCACTTTGTCGAGCTAGAAAAGGCCCTAAATCGATCTGCCACATGTTAACCGTCCACCTGGTGCTGTTTGTTACGGTTCCCTAAAAAATTAGCCTGAGCTAATGGATCATTTAGCTGCTCATTGCTGGGAGCCATTGTGTCGACATAGTATAAGACACGAGCTAGCGCCACATTAAGCTCGTGGTGCATCAGAGGTCTGACATACCCCCGGATCCTTATAAACTAAACCACACAATATAAACGTGCGTATATGTGTCTGTTCTATTCCTGAATTCTCAGATATGCAATATAAACGTGCGTGTTTAGACATCCCACACCTGATTTGGGCCATGCAGCCCATTGCCAATCTTTACCAATTGATTAGACCACACTTCACCATAATATAAAATGTAAATATAAATCACTGATGTAAGAGATGTGATGTGAGGGGTCAAAAGGATCACGGGACGACCCCAACCCTTACCCAGGGATCATTCTCCTATAAATAACAAAACCCTGGATAGTGCAAAGGGTTGGATTCTTCTTGTAAATAAAGTACTTTGTAAGAAATAGTAAGGATAGATCAATAATATTGACTGGTGGAATAGAGGGATTTTAACCTTCGAACCACCTAAAAAAGGAGTGACCATCTTTCTTTGCAATTAGTTTCCACATTCTCGATTATTATCATTTTCATATTACGGTTTATCAATTAGTACTAATTCATCCTATTTATTCATATAATTTACTGTTGGTAAAAAATCGCGTCAACAATTTGGTGCTTTCATTGAGAGGGTTTAGATTAGTGCTATCGCAAAAGCTTGATCGCGGTGGTTACTCATTCGAGGCATGGTAACGAGGTGGATCAACATGGTGGGCAGGAGGCCCACCATGCCGCAATATCCAACGAACCAGACCCAGAGGTCCAGCAGCGATCGGGAAAGCAGCCGATGGGCCATGAAGACACTGGAAGTTCGGCGCTCCTACCGCCAAATCCGAACCCAGGTTACCTAACGGCAATAGAAATGGAGAACATTCAGTTAAGGGGTCATCTAACCAAAGCGAATAAGCAAATCGAGGAGGTCTTAGCCTGACTACCCCCTCTTGCAAACAACGTTAACGTCGGAAAGAGACAAAGCAGGACTCACAAATCCCGCAGGGATAGTCAGCCCAGACCCAGCCGGTCGGTTAGAACCTCAACCCTGAGTTCTACACCCATGTCGCACCATAACCAGGAAACCATGTTTGAGGAGTTTCCCAGGGCCCATCAGCAAGTCAGCCGATCAGTCAGAACTTCAACTCCAAGTTCGGCTCCACCGTCGATCGAACCCAGAAGGGCTCATGGCAACTCGTGGAGGAGGTCCGGGGAAAGCTCGTGCAGATAACCTGCTTCGGCCAGCCCTCCTGTGCCGCGGTTAGATCGCCGGGCGCAGGAAGCTGGAGGCGGTGGGATAGAGCGAATGTGAGCTAGTTTGATCCGTCCAGACGGGACTAGGATCGCTTCACCAGTTAGGCATCCCCCTTCCCCGATAAGATACCCATCCCTTCCTCGTCCTGCTCAAGATATTCCTACACACGGGAACAGCAGAAGGAATCCTCCTCCCGCCGTTCCTGCTTATCGCCCACGAGAGCGCGGAAATGTCCCGGATCCTGACCCTCGGCAACACGCTCTAAGCTTTTCCAATGGGATCTATTGAACCGAAAGCCACCGAAGTGGCAGATCCGGTGGAGACCTGGGCAATCATCTAAGTTCGGCACAAAGCCCTCAGGATGCCTCGAGGACCGACCTTCGAGATCGCCTCAACTTGCAGAGGGGGGATCCGACCAGAAATGAAAGTCATACTCGCCGAAAGGATCGTCCTTCCAAACTACGTGACAATGGGAATATCCCACCAAACCAAGCTCAAGCTTGGAGGGACAATAACCTGCCTAACGCATACAATGGAACGGGAGCTGTTGAATAGCCCCAGAACAACCAGAGGATCAAGGACCAGACCCTCGAAAGGTTAGCACAGATGGAGAAGCTAATGAAGAAACTCTTATCAGAAAAGGGCAAAGATGAATATGACTCGGGAGACAAGCTCTAGCTTTTTGCCCCTAACATCAAAGCCACGACATACCCGCCGAGTTTCTAGATGCCCCATCTATCCAAATTCAATGGGTACGGGAACCCTTCGGATCACTTGGGGATGTTCAATACACTGATGATGGCCCATAATATTGGCCCCGAGCTGAGATGCCTGATATTCCATTCGACTTTGATCGGGCCAGCTAGGCAGTGATTCAAGCAGTGTAAGAAACAGTCAATCAGCTCGTGGAAGAATTTCTCTGCCGATTTCGAGAGGGCATTATGATCCTCTCTAGTGACTCGTGTCCAAGCGGACACCCTGGTAAACGTGAAGCAACAGCCCGAGGAGTCCCTAAAAGCTTATCTGAGTAGGTTTGCAAAGGTTGCGGCCCGAGCTAGGGACGCAGACGATAGTTCCAAACTCATGGCTATGAGAACTGGAATCCTTGTTGAGGGCGGGCTGTGGAAAGAAATCAAGAGGAGAGGTGTCAGCATTGTGGATGAATTCTTGAACAAGGCCTAGGAATGGATAAACTTGGAAGAAGCGCGAGCATCAGTCGTGGGAACCAGCCAAATCCCTGACTAGCCCGTTGGATCGAAAACGTACATTGTGAAAACGACTTAGATCGTTGCCCAGAATGACCAAGGGGTGGAAGCCAGAAAAAGGGGAACAGCGATGGCGGCCAGCACGGTCCAAAGAAGAACAAGCCCATGGAAAAGTTCAAGCCAGTCTACGCGATTTATACCGAACTCACAAACACTAGGGAGCACATTTTCCTCGCAAATTCTGCCTGCCTTCCCTGGAAAAAACCAGAGCCTTTGAAAAATCAGAAGGCCAAGAGAGACCCTTCCAAATTCTTTCGATTCCACAATGACATCAGTCACAACACAAATGATTGTAGGCATTTGAAGGACGAGATCGAGACACTCATCAGAGCCGGACCTTTGGCTCAATATGCGCGGAATCGAGTCCCTACTTGTCAGCAAGCTCGGAGGCTCCCATAAACCAGCCCAGGGCCCGCTTCAATCAGGATACCCCTCCTCCCATAATAGGGGGAGAGATAACCACCGTCTCTGGAGGCCCTCGTCTGGCAGGCACGAGCAGAGGTGCCCAGAAGAGGTACATCAATGAACTGAGGTCTCATAACAGAGTTGAGTTTATCCCGGAGCAACATCTACCTAAACAGCAACGATTGGAGAGGCAACCAATCAGTTTTACCGAAGAGGATGCTAGTCATGTACAGTTCCCACACAATGATCCTCTAGTCATAACTGCCCAGCTCGCCAATTTGAGAGTTAGGAGAATAATAGTTAATAATGGGAGTTCAGTGAACCTGCTGTTCCGGTCCATGCTAGAAAAAATGGGGTTGTCTGTAACCGAGCAGAAGGCCACCTCCGTGATGTTGTATGGGTGTTCTAGTGAAAGGTCGGAAGCGATAGGAATGATCGAGTTAGTAATAACCTTGGGTGAGGGACCACGAACTATTTCCAAACTCCTCGAGTTTGTGGTCATTGATTGTCCCGCTGCGTGCAATTCAATTTTGGGTCGGCCTACGTTGATGGCATTCGAAGCCATAATTTCTGTACGCCACCTTGTAGTCAAATTCCCCTCCTCTATGGGGATATGTACAGTTCGAGGTGATCAGCTCACTGCCAGGGAATGCTATAGCATTTCCATGAAGGGAAAGTCACGACCTGGGCAGCAGACGATGGCCATTCAGGGCAAGAACAAGGAATTTAAGGAAGTAAGAGCTGATCCTGGGATAGAAAAACCTCAGAAAGTCGATGGCGTAGGTACCACCTTGAGTGATGATATCGACCCAAGAATAGGCAAATATAGATCTGAGCTCCAAGCCATCGAAGAGCTCGAAGAGGTGAACATCGATCCTAAAGACCCTTCGAGGGAGGTTAGGCATGGGAAAAACCTTAGTAATGAGAGAAAGGCGGAGCTGCTGAAATTTCTACAAGAAAATCTAGACGTGTTCGCCTGGTCTCATGATGATATGATAGGAATCAACCCAAGCGTCATCATGCATACCCTTAACTTGGATAAAAATATGCCCGCAAAGTCCCAGGAACAGAGGCGCCTGGGAATGATCCGAGCTACGGCCCTAGAAGAGGAAGTAGCTCGACTTTTAAAATGCGGCTTTATTCGCGAGGCAAGATACCCGATCTGGGTCGCCAATCCTGTTTTGGTCCCGAAGCCCAATGGAAAGTGGCGAACCTGCATCGACTTTTCTGATCTAAATAAGGCTTGCCCCAAAGACTGCTTCCCCTTGCCGAGAATTGACCAATTGGTGGATGCCACTGTGGGGCACGAGCTCATGTCCTTCATGGATGCGTACTCGGGTTATAACCAAATCGCTATGAATCCTACGGACCAGGAGCATACTAGCTTCATGACTCCAACCAATGTTTATTGTTGTAAAGTCATGCCCTTCAGGCTGAAGAATGTGGGAGCTACATATCAGAGATTAGTCAACAGAATGTTCGCTAATCAGATCGGGAAAAAATGGAAGTGTATGTTGATGGCATGTTGGTCAAGTCAAAAACTGCCGAAAACCATGTTCCCAATCTGAAGGAATGTTTTGAGAGCTTGAGGAAGTATGGTATGAGGCTGAATCCCCAAAAGTGTACATCTGGGGTGTCTGATTTTGAATATAGCCGAGTCGAGCAGATCCCTCATGAGAAAAATGCCAATGCGGATGCTCTAGCAAAACTCGCCACCACCAATGAGGTCGAAACCTTGAGCCTGATACGGGTGGAATTCTCGGAAAGGCCAAGCATGGAGCATACTACAAGAGAGGTCGAGATGATCAACGCTAGGCCAACCTGGATGACTCCCATGGTCGAATACCTTACAACGGGAAAGTTACCTGAAGAGCGAAACAAGGCGCCGAGGATACTTTACCAAGCTCCGAGGTATACAATCGTAGACGGGACGTTGTACCAACGTGTACTTTTTTTGCCTCTTCTATGATGTGTTCTGCCAAATGAGGCCAAGACTATTTTGTAGAAGGTGCATGAAGTCTTTTGTGGGGATCACGCTGGGGGGCAAAGCCTGGCCTTAAAGATTTTAAGGCAAGGATATTATTGGCCAAATCTATCAAAGGATTCAATTTCCTACGTCTGAAGGTGTGACAAGTGCCAGCAGTTTGCCAAGATCACCCGAGCTCCACCAGTCAAGCTAAATATGATCTTGTCCCCGTGGCCATTCGTGGTCTGGGGAATTGATTTAATTGGAACTCTGCCCACGGGAAAAGGAGGAGTTTGCTATGCAGTAGTGGCCATTGATTATTTCACGAAGTGGGCGGAAGCAGAACCCCTAGTGTCAATAACGTCGAAGAAAGTCCTCAACTTCATAGTTAAGAATATCGTCTGCCGGTTCGAGCTGCCAAGGAAAATCGTATCGGACAATGGAACCCAGTTCGATAGCAATCTCTTCACCAAATTCTGTGGAAGACACGACATAATTAAGAGTTTCTCTTCAGTGGCCTACCCATAGGATAATGGACAGGTCGAGGCTGTAAATAAGACGCTCAAGGCGAGCCTTAAGAAGAAGCTGGGCGAAGCTAAGGGAGTTTTGCCTGAACAGCTCCCCCAGGTGCTGTGGGCATACCGGACCTCACACTGAACTTCGACGGGGCATACTCCTTTCTCCCTGACTTTCAGAAGTGAGATCATCCTTCCTGTCGAAACAAAGATAGCTACACACAGAGTCCGGGTTTTAATCCAAGAGCAGAACGATAAATTGCTCAGCGCGTCCCTCGACCTAATTGACAAAAAATGAGAAGCTTCACAGCTATAAGCGCATTATCAACAAAAAATCACTCATTATTTTAAATCAAGGGTCAAGAGAAGCATCTTTAACTTAGGCGACCTAGTGCACTGAAGACTCTTTTTAGCCAGTAAGGATCCTAAGGACGGAGCTTTGGGACCAAACTGTGAAGGACCCTATCAAATAATAGAGGTTGTGAAGGAAAGGACCTTTAAACTAGCTCGGCTTAATGGAGAAACAGCCCCACGGACATGGAATGCTGTACACCTGAAGAAATATTATCAATAGTCGTACTTTTGTAAGGCTTAATTATAAAAGCCTAAATTCACCTAAAGAAATCACCATTTTTTATTAAAAGATGAGAAGTATATTTCTTATATCGTTGTATGTTTCCGTGTGCGTGTAGATTTGAAATAGCGTCTCCAAAGTAACCGAGAAAGTTATAATTCTGTTTCTTGGGGGGCGTATACCTCAAGAAGAAGGTAAAAGCTTGGAAGTTAGTAAAAAGTGATTGACCAGTGTTTTTCCTAAAAAACACAAAGCATCAATCATACTATTGACAGTGACATCTCGTCAACGAAATTAGATCGGAAAACTCAAAGGTAAGTTAGGGGACGTTTATATAAGAACTTGAAATAAACTTTAAGGAAAAGTAAACACAGATCAACAATGAAGCAATCCTTTGTATATTTCTCAACATCCTCTGCATACAATGAATTTTCTAACCCCCCCCCCCCCTCAAGTGGGGTTAGAGTTCATTTTATAGTAAGCTCTAATGGCTCTGGGTACATGGTGGTCCAGGAGACCAAGTGGTACATAAGTACTCTGTCAGGAGAATGGCTTCAGAGGTTATGGTCGTACATCCAGCACAGGGGCAGGTGTCAGAAAGATGACTCCACTACTTGTTCGTACTCATGTCAGAGGAGTGGTGGCAGATGTAGTGGTGCAGGTGGTAGTGGTGTCGACTCTGACTCTTGGCCGTAGACGTACGGGCCATAACTGCTATCCTTGCATTCCCACTCCCCCACTGGTACGGGTGTCCGTATTTCGACATACAAAATCTTAAGGGTCGTACCCATTGGGGTCCCAAGGTATAGGGGACGGGACATTTGGCGCGCGTAAAGGTGGTGGTGTGAGGCGAGGCTCTCGGGTCCCTGACACGAGATGCCTGAAGCACCCCGAGGTCACCTGCGTGCATAAGTGATAGGCATGGGGCCTTGACAGACGGGTGCAAGGTAAGATGACTTCCTCGCGAGCCCTTTGGTAGCGAGGCTCCTTTGACGCGTGCCCCCATTCGCATGGCCACCTAATGCTGCGGGCATGGCTACGCGAGGCCGAGGGCCTGCTGGGGTGCGAGGACGCCTGGTGTGCGGGCGCGGCTGCGCGAGGCCGAGGGCTTGCTGGGGCGCGCGAGGCCGCCTGAGGTGCGGGCGCGATTGCACGAGGCCGAGGGCCTGCTGGGGCGCGCGAGGCCGCCTGGTGTGCGGGCGCGGCTGGGCGAGGCCGAGGGCCTGCTGGGGCGTACGAGGCTGCCTGGTGTGCGGGCGCGGCTGCGCGAGGCCGAGGGCCTGCTGGGGTGCGCGAGGCCGCCTGGTGTGCGGGCGCGGCTACGCGAGGCCGAGGGCCTGCTGGGGCGCGCGAGGGCGCCTGGTATGCGGGCACGGCTGCGCGAGGCCGAGGTCCTGCTTGGGCGCGAGGCTGCCTGGTGTGCGGGCGCGGCTGCACAAGGCCAAGGGCCTGCTGGGGCACGAGGCTGCCAGGTGCTTCACATCTATGCCTTGCGAATGGGTGCCACATGGCGTTGATCCCATGAGGCACGGATCCAGACTCGTGACGTGATGGTGTGATGACTTCCCGAGACGATGATGGCTTTAGGGACTCGCATTGATCTCATATTTTCCCTTGGTGGAATTTGAGCATCCCCATATAGGTTTAAGCCCGATAGCATGGCTAGGCGACCTTTATCTCTGCGTTCCGACCTGGGACCAGATAGTTTTTCTTTAGTGGATTTTTGGCATCCACACTTTCCCCCCAGTCTATAGGGAGGCCTTTAGGCGTTCTTGTACACTCTTCTCTTTCTTTTTATTTTCTATTCTATTTTATCTTATATATTTTTTTTTTGTATTTTCCATGCTCGAGGTCCTTTGGAGCCCACGCGAAAGGGGGTTCAGTAGGTCTCTCTTTGGTGCACCTTGATTGTATCTATAAGGATATATTGACCAATTGGGTTCTAGTTATCCTTTTGCATACTTTTGCGCACGCTTATTACTTTTTGTGAGAAGCGTCCTTCTCGTCATTAGGCATAGTACTATTTTTGCAAGCGTCTTCTTTGAGACCCTTTTTGCAAGCGTCTTCTTTGAGACCCTTTTTGGAAGCGTCTACTTTGAGACCTTTTTTACTCGCGTCTACTTTGGAGACCCTTTTCTCAAGCGTCTATTTTTGAGACCTTTTTCTCAAGCGTCTACTTTTGAGACCCTTTTCTCAAGCGTCTATTTTTTAGGTGATCTCCCCTTAGGTCGCGACTTTCATGGCTAGATGGTCTTCGTTCAATCTCAAACTTGGTTAGCGACCCCTCTAGTGTGACGCCCCCTTCTATATGGAATCTTCAAACGTGTTAGGAGTAGGGCAACTGGAGGAAGGTTCGTTTTCTTCCACATAGAAGTTCTTATGGCCCTCTTCCACACGTATGTACTTCTGTGCTCTCTCGAAGAAGTCATCCAGATTCGTAACTTCTCTTTTGAGCATGCTCCCCTACAACTTGCTTCCTGGAAGAACTCCGGCTGTAATAGCCATCTTGTGCTTCGCTTTGGTCAAACTTCCCACCTTTGTTGCTTCTATACTGAACCTATGGATGTAGTCCTTCAGACTTTCATTCCCGCCTTGTTTTATGTTAGCGAGGCTGGTAGTTGGCATGACGTAATCACACGCTGCATGGTGTTGCTAAAGAAATTCATCAGAGAATTGTTGCCATGACTCAATTGTTCCTGGCCTTAACCTCTTGAACCACTTGTACGCCACTCCTTTAAGTGTAACGGCGAAGCAATGACACTTTGTCTTGTTGTTGACCCCTCTTAACCTCATTAAGTTATTGAAGGAGTCTAAATGATATTTTGGGTCTATAGTACCCTCGTACAGAGTCATACGAGGCTCTCTGAAGCCAGTGGGCATTCGCTCAGCTTGAATCTCCCATGTGAAGGGTGAATCATGGTCGAATTCTTTGTCATCCATATGCCCCCCAAGTGCAGTGGGGATCTTGCCTCGAGGGCTTCGCATTTTGGTGTCTAGTCCCCTCCTCTTTTTGCATAATGAGTTTTGCGGGTCCTCGGGCTGATCCTTTGCCTTGGTTGTGTCCCTTGGGGGAACCGCGGGGGGTACGTCTCTCACTTCTGACCTCTCTCCATGGAGCTCTTTTCTTAGGCCAGGGGGTGCCTCTTTTGAGGGGACTTTGGCCTCGTTCTTACGACCATTACCTTCCCTCCGCCTTTGCTCCTGGGGACATTCCGTTGGCCTAGGTCCCCCCTGGTACTTTGCCTGGGGGGTTTCACTGGTGGAAAGTTGGGTTCCCCCATCGTCTACAGGGATAGTGCTTTCCCCTTTTTCATGCCCCTTCCCTTTACGCTTAGGGAGGGGTATGCTTGACTTCCCTTGCAGTAAGTCGTTTAAAACCTCCTGCGTGTTCTCTATCATGGTTTCCAGCCTTCGAGTCTTTTTATGCAACTCGCGAATCTCATCCTTGTAGAGGCGCGTCCTTGAGCTGGAACTTACCGAGCGTACCCCGAGACCCTTGCCTGGCCAGTGCGTCGAGGGACCGGGGTCCTGGTGGCCTGAGCGTGGGGTCAACCGAGGCCGGTTAAGTGGATACACTAGTGACTCTGATTGACCTCCGTCGGGCTGGATAGCTGGGGACGATGCTTCCCTCTCCTCCCCTAGGGGAAGAGGTTCTTCCGATCCACCTCCATGCTCGGGCGGAGGGGGGTCTTTCTTGGAAGCCCTCCGCTCTACTTCGTCTCGGCGAACCTCAACCTCTTGTGCTTGTTGTAGGCGTTTTGAACGTCTTAGCATCTTTTCTTTTTTGGAAGTGATGGAAGAACACTGGCTTGATGCTTGTTCTTCCCACAGACAGCGCCAAACTGATGACGGTGAAATCTCGTCAACAAAATTATATCGGAAAACTCAAAGGTAAGTCAGGGGATGTTTATATAAGAACTTGAAATAAATTTTAAGGAAAAGTAAACACAGATCAACAATGAAGCAATCCTTTGTATATTTCTCAATAGCCTCTGCATACAATGAATTTTCCAACCCCCCCTCAGGTGGGGTTAGAGTTCATTTTATAGTAGGCTCTAATGGCTCTGGGTACATGGTGGTCCAGGAGACCAAGTGGTACATAAGTACTCTGTCAGGAGAGTGGCTTCAGAGGTTGTGGTCGTACATCCAGCACAGGGGCAGGCGTCAGAAAGATGTCTCCACTACTTGTTCGTACTCATGTCAGAGGAGTGGTGGCAGATGTAGTGGTGTAGGTGGTAGTGGTGTCGACTCTGACTCTTGGCCGTAGACGTACGGGCCATAACTGCTATCCTTGCATTCCCACTCCCCCACTGGTACGGGTGTCCGTATTTCGACATACAAGGTCTTAAGGGTCGTGCCCATTGGGGTATGAGATTGTACAATTACGTTCCATTCAACTCATACCCGGGCCCCTAAGCATTGGGGTCCCAAGGTATAGGGGACGGGACATTTGGCGCGCGTAAAGGTGGTGGTGTGAGGCGAGGCTCTCGGGTCCCTGACACGAGATGCCTGAAGCACCCCGAGGTCACCTGCGTGCATAAGTGATAGGCATGGGGCCTTGACAGACGGGTGCAAGGTAAGATGACTTCCTCGCGAGCCCCTTCGTAGCGAGGCTCCTTTGACGCGTGCCCTCATTCGCATGGCCACCTGATGCTGCGGGCGTGGCTGCGCGAGGCCGAGGGCCTGCTGGGGTGCGAGGACGCCTGGTGTGCAGGCGCGGCTGCGCGAGGCCGAGGGCTTGCTGGGGCGCGCGAGGCCGCCTGAGGTGCGGGCGCGATTGCACGAGGCCGCCTGGTGTGCGGGCGTGACTGCGCGAGGCCGAGGGCCTGCTGGGGCGTACGAGGCCGCCTGGTGTGCGGGCGTGGCTGCGCGAGGCCGCCTGGTGTTCGGGCGCGGCTACGCGAGTCCGAGGGCCTGCTGGGGCGCGCGAGGCCGCCTGGTATGTGGGCGCGGCTGCGCGAGGCCGAGGGCCTGCTGGGGCGCGAGGCTGCCTGGTGTGCGGGCACAGCTGAACAAAGCCAAGGGCCTGCTGGGGTGTGAGGCCGTCAGGTGCTTCGCATCTATGCCTTGCGAATGGGGGCCACATGGCGTTGATCCCATGAGGCACAGATCCAGACTCTTGATGTGATGGTGTGACGACTTCCCGAGACGATGATGGCCCAAGGGACTCGCATTGAGGTTCATCCCCAGTGCAGACTCTATGACATTCTCGGGGCTCCTCGCCTCGATCTCCCTCAACTACTTCGGATTGGCCTTGTAATGATGCTCCACCATATAGCTCGCCGTACCATATAAGGTGTCTGGGATTTTCTCCAGATCTTGGGCATTAACCGGGATGCGCATGGTGGGGGCGAGGACTGGCGGAGTTCCAGTTGATGCCACCTGTTCCCGAGTAGGAATT
The DNA here is from genome assembly GCF_963169125.1 of Humulus lupulus. Taxonomy (NCBI): domain Eukaryota; kingdom Viridiplantae; phylum Streptophyta; class Magnoliopsida; order Rosales; family Cannabaceae; genus Humulus; species Humulus lupulus. Next base: position 31,117,196 of record NC_084793.1, on the reverse strand, counting down.
GGGTGTCGTGGGGGAGGTTGAGGCAAATACTCTGTGGCTGCAGGGATCTAACTTCTCCCCTTGGCAGGGGACTTGGAGGTTGTTCCGGAGGCAGGAGTGTTCTTGGTCAGTCGGGGTCTCTTTACCAATGGCCCGGGTGGTCCGGAGGAAGGGTTCCCCCTGGAAGATGGAGCGCATGTCGCTGTCTCCGGGTTGTGTCATCTCCTGGCCTGAAACAAAAGAAAAAAAACGTTAGTATACGTGTAAGGTTGTTTTATTGCATTAGAATTATAAAGGTGTATTGAAAAAGTTCTACCCTCCAAGCTAGAGGAATTTATTGCCACGACCTCCGGCCTCAGAACTTCTATAGGGGAGTCTAAGTTTATTACTTCATGAATTAGAGAGGGTTCTGGGTCCAGATTTACCTCAGGACTAGACTCCTCTACGTATTGTCTAAGTCCTAGAGCGACTACACCCTCTAGGAGGGAGGGCCACGACCTAAGGTTGGTCCCGTACTCCTCAAAAAAGGTCGACCTAAAGGACAAGGTGTTGTCTACTACTACGGTACCCCTAGGACGGCCCATATCATGGTGTAATACTAGTTGGTCTACGCACTAGAGCAGGGTTATGTTACGTTCCAGGTCATCTTGGTGACGGTGTACGAGCTGGTTTGGGTTAAACCTAACAAGCCTAAGGTTTGTGGCAGACCTGTCTAGATCCCTAAACGGGTATGGGTTACCTTGGCTAGAGGGGCTGGCTGCTGCCCTCGATTGAGCCCGTTCTACATCGGGGCCCCAAGCAGCCTCAGGAGCTCGCCTTTTCCACATGAGCGGCACCTCATTTTCTTCGTCTTACTCTTCCCCGTCGCCGACTGTGGCATCCCCCTCTGGGATAGGTGCCAGCTCGCGAGCTACTTGGTAGTTAGCCCGCGTCCTCCTCACGGCTAGAGTCTGACCCGTAGAAATTAACTTACACGCAAGCATCGTTTCATCAGACACGAGCTAGCGGTAATCCTTCTCACTAGGCGGAAGCCCCACCAAAGTGTCGTATTGACCCCCAAGGGTCACCGATTTGGTCGTCCTCGCAAAAATGGCTGCACGGTGATGCTCCAGTCAATATACACGCGAAAAGAATGAATAAAATAATAATATAATGATTTCGCGAACTAAAAATATAAAGGAAACTTACGAGCACGGTTGAAATAATGGTGTTCGCAGTTGCAAAACCCATTTGACATAAAGAACTGGTCTTTGAAGTCGTTGGGATGGCTGGGCAGTTCGATGACTGCAGGAGAGTTCGGGAAGCAGGTCAGGTAGTAGAACCCGTCACCTCGTCCCCGTTGATCCGGGCTGGCCGTAAGGCAGAAGAAATAGAGGATATCTGCAGGGGTGGGGACCTCCCACATCTGTTGCAGGAAAAGATACCTCAGCCCGACCAGCAGACAATACGAGTTCGGAGGTAGTTGAAATGGCGCCAGCTTCACATAGTTAAGGAAGTCGGCAAAGTACTGGTCGAGGGGGAGGAAGGCCCCAGCCCTCAAGTGCTCGTCGCTCCAGGCCGCGAATTCTTCCTCCAGTGGTGTGCAGCTCCTATCCCCCTCAAAGGGAGGTCGGGCGATAAGAGCGCCAGTCCCAATCTCGATGTTATGGGACAACATAATTTTATTGACCCTCCCTTGGGTCGTAATCTTTGAGACTATCCTTTCCACCTCGAAGTAAGCGTCAGGTCCCACCTTGACCTCCCTCTCCACCGTGGGATCGAACGAAGGGATGGGGGATTCAATCGCGACCTCCTTTCCCCTGCTGGATTGCTGGGATGATGAGCCGGCCGCACTTTTCTTGGACACATTCCTTTTGGGCCCCATCTGATCGCCTAACGAACAAGAACGAAAAAAAGAAAAAAAAACTTAGTGGGCGACCTAAAAGCTAAGAAAAGACAAGCAGCGCGAGAAGAATGGGTTTTCATACGTGAGCTAAGGTAATCTCAGCCCACGGGGTGTGATGCCACATGCTACCATAGCCACGCGCCTAAGTCTCCAACGAATCCCTGATATCCAGTGATCCTTGTGTCAGGAGGGTCAGATTATTACTTGCCTTGGAGGAGAGGTTTTGAGAGGAAAACTACCTAGGAAGCGTGGCCCCTAAGCTACCCAGTTTGACACCCTAAAAACCTCTCACCTTCCATATTTCGAATAGGTATTTCCTAAATTTACCCATAAATTTACCGAGAAATTACCTAGTTGTAAACATCGCATTCCTAGAAATGTTTTTAGGTATACTCAATATGCCTAGAATCGGAACCTATGCCCCAAAAACCAGCCAAAGAAACAGCCTATTGTTTAGGACTATGAAACGTAGTTTTGCATAACAAAGAAACAGGGAAATCAAAACATACAACGGATAGAGAACTTACAAATTATATTCCAAATAAAAGTTACAGGAAACGTAGGAATAGGAGCCCTGGTGGAATCCTTGAGGCTGGACTTCTGAAAGGCTCTTGCGATAGGAATGTGGGGATTTCTGGGATTATGACCAGAAGAAGAAGAAGGAGAGTTTCTAAAACTGAAAAGAGAGGAAATAAAGGAAAATTTCGAATGAAGGGTGACAAGTACTGAAAATTGCCAACCTTATATATACGTAAGAGGCATGAGGAAACGAGGACCGTCCGATCAGATTAATGCGAGATACGAAATATGAAACGATGACAAAAAAGGTGGCTAGGCCATTTAATACAATCCTCGAAATCCGAACAAGACGCCAACCATGGCGTTCCACGTGTCTGACACCCAAGTGGTGGGCAGGGCATGGGGAGTCGAAAAGGAAGTTTAAAAGCCCCCACTGTGAAGATCAAAGATGACGTCATAGGTCACGAGCAAGGGCTTGGGGGGAAAATGTACGCCATGAATATGCGCACGCACTTTGTCGAGATAGAAAAGGGCCTAAATTGATCTGCCACATGTCAACCGTCCATCCAGAGCTATTTGTTACGGTCCCCTAAACAATTAGCCCGAGCTAATGGATCATTTAGTTGTTCATCGCTTAGAGCCATTGTGTCCACATAGTAGAAGACACGATCTAGCACCACATTAAGCTCATGGTGCATCAGAGGTCTAACATACCCCCGGATCCTTATAAAGTAAACCACGCAATATAAACGTGTGTATACCAGACATCACGTGTCTGTTCTATTCCTAAATTCTCGGATACGCAATATAAATGTGCGTGTTCAGACACCCCACACCTGATTTGGGCCATGCAGCCCATTTCCCATCTTTACCTATTGATTAGACCACACTTCACCGTAATATAAAATGTAAATATAAATCATTGATGTAAGAGATGTGATGTGAGGGGTCAAAAGGATCACGGGACGACCCCAACCCTTACCCAGGGATCAATCTCCTATAAATGCCAAAACCCTGGATAGTGCAAAGGGTTGGATTCTACTTGTAAAGAAAATACTTTGTAAGAAATAGTAAGGATAGATCAATAATATTGATTGGTGGACTAGGGGGATTTTAACCTCCGAATCACCTAAAAAAGGAGTGACCATCTTTCTTTGCAATTAGTTTCCACATTCTCGATTATTATCATTTTCATATTATGGTTTATCAATCAGTACTAATCCATCCAATTTATTTATATAATTTACTGCTGGTGAAAAACCACATCAACAAGCTCACTCATAGAAGTGGGATTCCCTTCAATGCCAAGATCCAAGCTGCTCAGCCACCACCGAAATACAAGACTCCGAAATTTCCAACATACACTGGGAAGGAGGACCCAGAATGACACATTGGAAATTTTGAGGATCAGATGAAGTTACTCAGTGTGAAGCATGATTATAGGAGCAAGGTATTCCCTACCACTCTCTCTGACTCAGCTTAGGAATGGTATTGGAAATTCAAACCTGGATCCATCACTTACTGGGAGAAGCTCAGGAAGGAATTTTGCAAGGTCTTCAGTGCCGGACGGATTCAACCAGTTTATGCCAATCAGCTAGTTGACATCAAGCAAGGGAAGGATGAATCCCTGAAGGACTACATCCAAAGATTCATGAGAGAGGAAAATCGAGCATCCACAGTAGGAGATGAAGGGAAGTTTGTTCCCATCACGGTAGGAATAATTTATCATAGTCCCTTGTGGGATAGCATACATAGGAACCCCATCAACACCTTGCAGAAGTTCCTGGACCAAGCAAACAAATACATGAAGCTAGATGACACTATCATGATGGAAGAAAAAGGCATAAACAATCCAACCACTACCAAGACAGAAAAGAACGGTGCAAACCCTCAAGGCAGCAATGGGGGCAACAGTAAAAAGATGAGTACCTCAGGGGCCGAGCAAGGTGGAGAAAAAAAAAGCTAAGTCAGCACCAGCCGACAAACAACCTAAGCATCAGCCCTACCAGCCCAGGTTCACAAATTATACCATCCTGACTAAATCAAGGGCTGAGATCTACTTGGCAACATACCAAGAGGTACCATACCAAAAGTCACCACCCTTGCATTCAGAAGGAAAGAGGGACAAGAATAAGTTTTGTCATTTCCACAATGATTATGGGCATGACACAAATGAATGCAAATAGTTGAAGGATAAGATAGAGTTTCTCCTTCGATCAGGAAAACTCTCGAGGTATTGAGGCAAGACTGAAACCCCGAGCAGGAATCCAGAGTTCCGAAGACAGAGGAGTCCATCACCGGAGCTAGCAGTCGTGGACTTCACATTGGATACCATATGTGGAGGGCCCCACATAGCAGGAACCAGTAACAATGCTCATGAGCGATATGCAAGGACCCTAAGACATCAGGTAGGGGAGTCTTCCCAGTGCATGGCAATCGAGGAGCGGTCTCCAAAAAATATGAAGTATGAAAGTGAAACTCTCACTTTTATGGAGGATGACGCCAGACACGTGAGGTACCCCCACAATGTGCCTCTGGTTCTTACCATTCAAATTGTCAATGCCCGAGTGAAGAGATGCTTGGTGGACATGGAAAGCTCAGTAGATATCATCTACAAATCATCCCTCGAGAAGATGAAGCTCATAGTCAAGGACCTGACACCGTGTTCCCAAGTGATATGTGGGTTCACAAGAGAATTCCTAGCAACAGCAGGAACTATCAGACTACCGGTCATAGTGGGGGATGCCCCACGCATAAGATTGTGATGATAGAGTTCCTGGTGGTAGATTGTTCATTGGATTATAGTGTAGTGCTCAAGAGACCCCTCCTAGTGGCATTACATGCAGCAGTGTCTATCTAGCATCTGTCTTTGAAGATCCCCACAAGTGCAAGGCAAGGATGCATACAGGGTGACCAAAGGGAGGTATGGGAATGCTATAATGCATTAGTAGTCAAGGCAAAGAAAGGACCATGCATAAACAACATGGTAGTAATCTGCTGGGAAGGGAATGAAGGAACCGATAAAGTTGTCAACATGGAAGTTGACGTTGAAAGAAACACCCTACTGGAGTCGAGGGCTCCTTTTAACGAAGATTTGTTATTATAGCAAGTTTCCCGAAGCGGGGGAAACGACGTCGATCCTTGCTTTGGGGTTGACGTCATGGGGGTAGTACCAGTCGAAGGTCTTGACGAAGTCCTACTAGATGAGGAGGACTCGACTAGAGTAATTAAAGTTAGGAAAGAGCTAGAGGTGGAAATTGAGGCACGGTTGGTAGAATTTTTGAAGAAGAGCCAGGACATCTTTGCCTGGTCACATAAGGACATGGTTGGAATTTCTCTATCTGTGATAAGCCATGTCCTCAATGTGGACAAGAACTACCCACCAGTGCAATAAAAAGAGGACACTGCTTGACAAAGACCAATCTCAAGCCCTGAAGGAGGAGGTCGAGCGACTCAAGGAAAAAGATTTTATAAGGGAGGCCTACTACCCAGATTGGGTATCGAACCCCGTTCTGGTCCCAAAGCCAAACGGGGAGTGAAGGACATGTGTGGACTTCACAGATTTGAACAAGGCTTGCCCCAAAGACTGTTTCCCACTACCCAAAATAAACCAACTGGTTGATGCAACTGTAAGACATGAAATACTCTCATTCATGGATGCATATTCTGGGTATTATCAAATAAGTATGCACCCTCCCAACGAGGAACATACCAGCTTCCGGACAGACAAGGGATTGTACTGTTATAAGGTGATGCCATTAGGCTTAAAGAACGTAGGAGCCACCTACCAACATTTAGTGAATGGCATGTTCCAATAATTGATTGGCAAAAATATGGAGGTATATGTCGATGACATGTTGGTCAAGTCCAAAGAAGCTGGAGGGCATGTTCAAGACATGGAGGAATGCTTTTCAATACTTAGAAAGTATAATATGAAGTTAAACCCTCTCAAGTGCTCGTTTAGAGTTGATTCTGGTAAGTTTCTCGGATACATAGTCCATTCACATGGAATCAAGGCTAACCCCGAGAAGATCAAAGCTTTGATCGACATGAAGTCACCTACCATAGTCAAAGAAGTGCAAAACTTAACAGGGAGAGTAGCTGCCCTCAGTAGGTTCATATCAAAGTCTACGGACAACTGCATCCCTTTCTTTAACTTACTAAAGGGCAGCAAGAAGATCCAAAGGATCGAGGAATGTGGGAAAGCCTTCCAAGCCTCGAAGGAGCATCTTGCTCAACCTCTCGTCCTAGCGAAGCCAATAGATGGTGAAGTACTATTCATCTATTTGGCAATCACCGAGCATGCAATCAGCACTGCTTTGGTAAAAGAAGAGAAGAGGGTACAACACTCTGTGTACTATATCAGTAAAAGGCTAGTAGGTGCGGAGTCTAGGTTTCCCCCTCTTGAAAAGCTAGCCTACTTTATAGTAATCTCCTCTCGAAAGTTGCGTCCATACTTCCAAGCGCACTCAATACGAGTCCTGGCCGATCAACTGCTGAGACAAGTTCTTCAAAAACCAGAGGCCTCGGGAAGATTACTCAAGTGGGCAAAGGAACTAGGACAGTTTGATATCACTTATCATTCAACAATTGTGATATTCAGCGATTCCCAACTAGTATTGTACCAGGTACTGTGGGAGTATCAAGCAAATGGCTTAGGATGGTGCAGTACATGAACAAGATGAAGGACTTGTTGACACAATTCAAGAGATACTCGATTACACTAGTCATAAAGGAGCATAATTCCAATGTCGATGCCCTAGCCAAGCTTGTCAGTGCCAAAGATGCGGACACCCTGAATGTCATTCCCGTCGAATACTTAGCGGAAAGAAGCATAGCCGAGCAGGACGCAAATGTATTATTTTCAAATTATTTATGTAAAAGTAATTGTGCTTCAATAAATGAATGAATTTATTTTCTTAAGTTTCACTTAATTCTTTAGAGTACGTTCAACAAGAGATAGGTCCTAGGACCTTGTCGTCAAATCATTGAATCATGTTCAATTCTGATCCTTGAGGGACCCATCGACCCATACAATCTAACGGAAAGACAGGTCCTAGGACCTTGTCGCCAGATTAATGGATCATGTTTGATCTTGGTTCTTGAGGAGCCTATCGACCCATACGATCCAAAAGAGAGACATGTCTTAGGACCTTGTCATCAAATCATCAGATCATGTTCGATTTTGGTCCTTGAGGGACCTATCCACCCGTACAATCCAAAAGAGAGACATGTCCTAGAACCTTGTCGTCAAATCATCGGATCATGTTTGATTCTGGTCTTTAAGGGACCTATCGACCCGTACGATCCAAAAGAGAGACAGGTCTTAGGACCTCGTCGCCAAATTATCATATCATGTTCGATTTTGGTCCTTGAGGGACCTATCGACCGATAAGATCGAAACAAGAGACTAGTCCTAGGTCCTTGTTGCCAAACTATTTGATCAAGTTCGATCTTGGTTCTTGAGGAACCTATCAAGCCACATGATCAACAAGAGAGATAGGTCCTAGGACCTTTTTGTCAAATTATGGATCATGTTTGATCTTGGTTCTTGAGGAGTCTATTGACCCATACGATCCAAACAAGAGACAAGTCCGAGGACCTTGTCACCAAATTATTTGATCATGTTCGATCTTGGTTCTTGAGGAACCTATCGACCCATACGATCAAAAAAGAGACTGGTCCGAAGACCAGTCGCCATCATCGGATCATAATCAAATCTGGTCCTTGATGGACTGATCGATAATTTGATCTAAGACTCGTTACAGGCTCGATTAGCCCATCTAGACCTGGTTGGTCCAACTTAGACACTTTTGTCTAAAATCATTATAACGAGTACATGAGAGATTACGTAGATCGTGATCGACACTTGCTACACAATCTGCATTTGTGTATTGGTATTGTTGACACCGTTTTTCGTCAAACAGTGAAAGAAGAGCACATAAACAATAACTGATAATGGCCAATTGACATAAAACAATACAGACACACAATTTTTACGTGGTTCAGCAATTAAATCTGCCTAGTCCACGAGTCTCTGTTATTAAGCTCAGGATTATCTCTAGAAATTCTTCAGGAATGAATTCTCCAAAGTTTTCTCTCAAGGTTCAGAATTTCGGTCCTTTACAATGGTGCATGACCTCTTTATTTATAGAGAAGGCTGTAGAATACTATCCCACATATTTTGGGTAGTTACTCTTTTTGTGTAAATCAAATAAAGAGCTTTAAATGCCTATAATCAGATATAAAAGGAAACGTCCCCTGAAGACCAGGGGACGTATAACTGACCAAATAATATCCCACGATTCTTGGGGATTTACAATAATAAATGAGGATTACATTTCGTATAGACATCACTTATATATATTCAAGGTGGTTATCAGGTATCTCCAAGGCGTTAGCTTCCCAGGTTTCCCGTCATCTTTCGAGCTAAAGGCATCTTCCGAGGTCACATGGCTTTCGAGATCGTATGTGCGTCTAGCCCGGGACCTCTGATCCGGGGTCATCCCTGAAGATGGATGCGTCTCCGAAGCTACCTTTTCGAGATCATGAACACTCCGAGGTCACCATATTTGAGGTTGTCTATGTCCTGCAGGCTCGATATTTAATCCTAGAGCATATTTCCAACCTTATGAGTCCACTTGTTTGCGAATCCAAATTTCGAGGTCATTTTTAACATAGCTCGAAATCTGGGTGTAACATCTTGCCCCCTCAAAAGTATTTGTTCGAATCCTAAGAGAAGGAAACTTTTGAACTACTTTCTTTGAGAACTGTACCGTCACACTTTTGAAAATGGACACACGCCAACTTGGTATTGCTCATTTTTGGTACTTGAGTACCTTGGAAACATGCCCACGATCATCCCTGCCACCTTTTCGGCGCCATCTTGTCATTGATTCCCATCTGTCCGATCTAGCAAGGATTTCATTCAACGCCCCGGATTAATCCCCCTTTTTCCATCTATATATACGAGACCCCACTCTTCATCTTCATTTTTACCCTCGTTCACCAAAAGCAAGAAAAGAAGAAAAACGAAACCAATGACCTCTTTATAAAGTTTATATTCTGTGCATGTTTTCTCGGCCAAAGAAACCCTGGTCTGTTCAAGTTCGTGAGTTCTTATTTGCAACCTCTTCTTCAATCGACAATCTCTCTGCAATCGCCATTATTGTGTAAGCATGCGATCTTTGTTTTCCATTTTGTCCGTTTTTATTCATATTGTTCTTGCTGTGTATGTGTATATACTGGTTTACATCCTTAGCATAATATGATAGGAGGTTTTGATCCGATAAGCTCTTATGCTTTTTAGACTTCCATACTGGATTTACATCACTGGCTTATACCCAGTTTTCATATTTGAGTGAGGTTCCTATTTTCTGGGTTTTGAAATTTTTTAGGCGACGTTTCTTGTACACTAAGTTTTCGGGTAAAAAACATGGGCCTTGATAAATGCACGAAACCCAAGGCTACCTTTCCTGGTTAACCGCCACTCTCTTTTCCCTTGATTTTCGGGATTTTCAAAAAAAATTCCACTATCCTTCCTTTCCCGTGGAACGCACGTCCTGACTCTTTAATAAGGGTCTTAATATATAGCTTGTTTTGCTCCTTAACCCCGAGCTCGTAAGTTCGAGCTCAGAACTCTTGCATGCATGGCCCTCACCATTTTTTCTTTCTCGCTAGATGTCACAGAATCTGGAAAGACGGTGGGGGTCGTTGCTGGAAATCCCTTACGAGCCAAAATCTCCGAGCCCAGAATCGATGTTCGCCCGGAATCAACGTCGGATAAGAGAATACGAGCTTGCGCGCGAGCAAGAGGACATTCGAGCTCACTACCGCCGCCAGATAGACGAGGTCATAGAGGGGAAGAGGAGAGTTCTTCAGGAGGCCCTCTATCCGGAATCCTATTCAGGACCTAGGCCGATCCCTCTCGATCCTGCATTAGAGGTTACTGTCGCATACCATCCAGGAGAGCTCAAATTTTCACTAATGGGGGAACCTTCTTCCTCGCAGCCAAGGAGAGAAATGTTTGAGGCCGAGCACTACTGGAGCTCGGTTACCACAACTAGTCAGATAGATGACATCCTGGATTGGCTACCCAGTCAGGGTAAAAGGCGTCCCTAATGAAATGGTTTGCCTTTAACCTGTCAACCTCCTCCTTCAGTGCTTTCTTTCTGTTTTCGTCCAGCTGTCTTTGCTTTTGTTGCTTTGGGGGAAAGCTTTTGTCTATGTTTAGAGCGTGGCTTGCTACATTCGGGCTTATTCCCACCATGTCTGAGTGCGACCATGCGAAGACATCCTGGTTTTTCTTCAGAAAGCAAATTAATTGCTATTTTGCCTCATCTTGGAGGTGTTTTCCGACCTTCACTTTCTTCAAGGTATCAGTTTCTTCGAGCTGAATTTCTTCGAGCTCCTCTAAAGGTTCGAGGTCAGCTTTCTCCTTAATCCTCGGATCGATCTCTTCATCAACCTCTAAGACTGTTCTGTCTTTGTTTTGTATGATGACGAGTGCTTGAGCGTTCGTTTGTTTCTTTCCTCTCATGGAGATGCTATAGCATTCCCTCCCGGCCAATTGGTCTCCTTTCAACGTCCCGACCCCGCTAGGGGTCGGGAACTTAAGGGCCAGATGCCTTACTGATGACACTGCCCCCAGCCCGACCAGGGCGGGTCTCCCTAGCAGCACATTGTAGGCAGATGGTAAGTGTACTACTACGAACTCCATTATCTTGGTCACCGAGACTGGATAGTCTCCCAAGGTTATGGGGAGCTCAATGGATCCCATACAGGCGTTTCCTTCTCCCGAAAAGTCGTACAAAGTAGTTGCACATGCTTTCAGGTCGCGAAGGGAGAGTCCCATCTTCTTGAGGGTTGCTTTATAGAGGATGTTGACTGAGCTCCCATTATCTATGAGAACTCGGTGGACCCTTTTATTGGCCAACTGAAGAGTAATAACCAGCGGATCATGATGAGGGAATTGAACATGGGAGGTGTCTTCCTCGGTGAAGGTTATTGGTTGCGTTTCGATCCTCTGGCTTTTTGGTGCCCTGGGTTCGGGTTCATAAGGAGACCTGTCCCCTGTCTTCAACTCGTTAACATACCTCTTTTCGGCATTCCTGCCCCCTCCGGCGAGATGAGCCCCTCTCAAGATGGTTATTACATCCTCTCCATCTATCGGCGGGGGCCTATCTTCTTCCCGAGATTGGGAGTTATTGTTTTGTGTGGTCGGAGGCACGGCTACTCTCTGGCTCGCGGCCACCTAACCAGTATTCTGGTTTTTGACATAATTCCGAAAGTAACCTCTTGAGATCAACCCTTCGATCTCGTCCTTCAGTTATCGACATTCATCAGTTGTATGTCCGGTGTCTCTGTGGAACCGATAATATTTACTGGAATCCCTCTTTGATTTTTGATTTCTCATCGGGTCCGGACGCCTAAAGGGGACCTAATTTTCATTAGCCAGATATATGTTCTCCCGAGACTCATTGAGCTCGGTGCATACCTTATACACGAAGAAATACCTCTCCCCTTTCTTTTTCTTTCCTCCCTCAGCTTCGGGGTTACTTCCTTCATTCTTTTTCCTCTTGGATGGGTTCTCCGAGGCAGGCTTTGGTGCCGCTGGGTCCGCCGAGGTTGAGGCAGAGTTGATGTTTATCGTTGTAGTTTCGGACTGGGAGGTCGCTTTGAGCGTCGACCTCGCTTCCTCTACATTGACCAACCTTTGCGTTCGTCTGTTAAACTCGGTTATTGACCTTACCGGTTTCCCTTGTATGTCGTCCCAAAGGGCACTTCCCGATAATACGCCAGCTCAGATAGCCATGAGGTGTCCACTGTCATCCACTTCCCGAGCTCGGGCTACTTCCAGATTAAATCTTGTTAAATAACTCTTCAATGTTTCGCCCGGTTGTTGTCGAACGTTAGTTAAGGTGGATGCTTCTGGTCTGACCCCTACCATTGCTCTGAACTGCTTCTTAAAGTCTTTAGACAACTGCTCCCATGAGGTTATTGAGTGTCTCTTATACTTTTCGAACCAACTTTTGGCAGGTCCTGCCAATGATGTTGGAAACAACATGCACCTGAGCTCATAACCCACGTTACTAGCTCTCATGATCGTGTTGAACGTGCTCAGGTGACTACACGGGTCGGTCTTTCCTTCAAACGTAGGGACGTGGGGAATCTGAAACCCTTGAGGAAATTGAGTGTTAGAAATATGGGGAGCAAACGGCTCGAGCTCCTCATCAGAGTCCTCATATCGGCCATTTCCTCGTTCATTCTTTAAAAGCCTAAAGGCTCTTTCGAGCTGATCGATTCTTTCTTGGACTGGGTCAGTAGGAGGTGCTGTCTGGAATTGACTGTCATTGATAGTGATTCCAGGCTCACGTCTTCGCAAGGGATCTCTACGCTTATTCAAGCGATCCCTCAGGTCCAGATTTGTTTGATACCCATTCCCCCGACTCTGATTCAGATGATTTCGCAGGTCGGGACGATTCTTGCGACTTCCAGTATTCTTACGACCTCGGTCGTGTTTACTGACGAACCTGGTCTCTCCGGACTCATCACTGGTGAAACTCATTGCTCGGTTATTTCACGATGGATTCTTTCCACGTCGCCTCATCTCCACAGTGCGAGACCGAGACGTTTGACTTCTCTCAGATGGAGCGCCTCTCCGCTCCTGGAAAGTCTCTCTGTTTCCTTGTCTTTCCCCCGCACGCCCTTGATCCTGATCTCGAACAGGTTGAGCGTTTCTGTGTGGGGGCGAAGGATATCTTATGGGTGACGGAGGGAATCGTATTGGTGACGGTGGCTGCCACCCATGTCGCGGCCTGGAGGGTCCAGAATTTGCCCGAGATGGGTCAGTTGCATTCGGTGCGCTCCCAGGTACTTGAGTCCGAGCCTCTGCAGGGGTTCGGTTATTCTCAGCTCCTGCAGGCACTTCCACAGGCGGGTTAGCCGGGGCCCAAGCTCGAGTACTCCTCTGCGGCCTAGGTGGAGCGGATGGCTCTGCTGGTGCCGGAGGTTGAGTCGGCCTCCTTGTGGCTGCATCCTTTCGCGGACGCCCACGGGGCCTCCGGGGAGGAACATGTACGTCCCTTGGAGGAGGGACTTGGTTTTCGCGCGGAGGCGGGGGCTGAGCCACCTGTGCCTCTGCGGCTATCCTTGTCAACTCCTCATTCCGTTTGTTGGCTTCTGCCAACAGCTGCTTCAGTTGTCGGTTTTCAAGTTCCACAATAGGAACGTACCGCTCAGGATTGTAGTACATATCCTCATCTCTTGGTGGAGGAGGTGGTCCCCGGGAATCAGAGGACCCACTTCTCTCTTCAACATCCGGGTTGTCCATTGGTTGTTTTCCAGGACGTCTTGGGTAATTTTCCTCAGGGGTGTTCTGATTGTTTGTGGCCATGATTTTCTCAAGGATGAATGCTTAATGCTCTCAATGAAAGCACCAAACTGTTGACGCAGTTTTTCGTCAAACAGTGAAAGAAAAGCACATAAACAATAACTGATAATGGCCAATTGACATAAAACAATACAGACACACGATTTTTACATGGTTCAGCAGTTAAATCTGCCTAGTCCACGAGTCTCTGTTATTAAGCTCAAGATTATCTCTGGAAATTCTTCAGGAATGAATTCTCCAAAGTTTTCTCTCAAGGTTCAGAATTTCGGTCCTTTACAATGGTGCATGACCTCTCTATTTATAGAGAAGGCTGTAGAATACTATCCCACATATTTTGGGTAGTTACTCTTTTTGTGTAAATCAAATAAATAGCTTTAAATGCCTATAATCATATATAAAAGGAAACATCCCCTGAAGACCAGGGGACGTATAACTGACCAAATAATATCCCACGATTCTTGGGGATTTACAATAATAAATGAGGATTACATTTCGTATAGACATCACTTATATATATTCAAGGTGGTTATCATGTATCTCCAAGGCGTTAGCTTCCCAGGTTTCCCGTCATCTTTCGAGCTAAAGGCATCTTCCGAGGTCACATGGCTTTCGAGATCGTATGTGTGTCTAGCCCGGGACCTCTGATCTGGGGTCATCCCTGAAGATGGATGCGTCTCCGAAGCTACCTTTTCGAGATCATGAACACTCCGAGGTCACCATATTCGAGGTCGTCTATGTCCTGCAGGCTCGATATTTAATCCTGGAGCATATTTCCAACCTTATGAGTCCACTTGTTTGCGAATCCAAATTTTGAGGTCATTTTTAACATAGCTCGAAATCTGGGTGTAACAGGTATCATTACTACTAAGTATGAAACCATCACCCAACTACCAATGAGGGACAAGCATTTGTTGCTTGCATCATTGGGTGAAAAGGATAATTCTATGTGTCTTAACGCTAAAAGCAAAGCATGGTCAAGTACAAAGTGACCAAGGCTATTAAACCCACAATCATTTGGGGGTATATAGTACATACTGATCTGGGTGTACACAAGAAATGAGGGCCTAACCTTAAGTACTAAGAAAAATCAAGTTTTTCTAGGACATTTGTTCAACATATGGTCCAAAAATGCAAAAAACAAAAACAAAATAGGCATTGGTAAGGAGACTCCTAGCCATGTCCCTTATAGGGTGGTCGACCAATCCATCAACCCTATAGGGTGGTTGGCCTATCACCCATGAGGTGGTCAACCTGACCTATTTTGTTCATGGTACTTAGTGAAGTATCATACTACTCACATTACCATGGTTGTTAGCATGAAAAACATAAAAGAGTAAGGTTAGTATGGCATGTGAAATACATGTGTTCAGAGTATACTGATACCTGAACTAATGAGGGTTGTGAGTTGATATACGTAGTAAGCATTGGAAATACAAATTTTAATCAATACACTGAGTACTCATAATAAAAAAGCATAAAGGCATAAAATGTCATATGTAAAAATTTCCCACCAATGGCATGAAAGGAAATACGGAGTAAAAGACCAAAAGAACACTAACTATGGCAAGGAGTATCATCTACAAGACCACCCTGAGCCTCGACAACCTCACGAGCCAGACACTTCCTAAGCTTCTTCGCTAGCGTCTTCTTGGGAAGGAAATCCAAGTTCAGATCTTTGTTGAACTTCCAGATCAAGTAGAACAAGAGAAATATGTCGTTGAATACTCCTCTTAAGCCTTGTCCCGAGCAGCCTTGACCTCTTTCTCCTTCTCGACAAGAGCATCCTTCCACAGTTGGTCCATGTCAGCAATCAGCTTCTCTTTCTCAGCTTCAAACTGTTGGAGTTGATCGGCAAGTTTCCCCTCCATCTGGGTTATCATGAGAGTCAACTCGATTAGTTCCTGTTGTTTGAGCTCCATGGTACTGCGGAGAGTGTTGATCTCTTCATCCTTCAAATCAATGTCTGCATCGCTAGAGCCAAGAATGCACCTAAGGTCCAATACCTCCTGGCAGATAGCTTCAAGCTCAGAACGAAGGTTGGAAAGCGTAGAGGTATACTCTATAGACCTATCACAGACATGGGAGACCTACATCAGTGACTGCAAAAAATCCACAAGTGTTAGATAAACGTCAACACCAAGCTAAACAAACAATAAGAAAACTATAAAGGACTTACACTCTGAATGTCAAGGAGTGACTTCGTGAGGATGGTGCTCAAGTCCTCATTCTTAATCCCATTAAAAGTCATTGTCGTCTGCTCCAGATGGGACGTTCAGTCCATGATGGCACCTAGATTCTGTATAGCAGACTGATGTAGTTCAGATAAGGAAGTATGCGTAGAACAGGAAGCACCCGCATCAGTGAAAATGGGAGGAACTGATGTAGGCAAGAATGGATCTACCTCTACAACGGGACTAGACGCCAAAGGAGTCGGCGGAGGCACCTTAGGAGGAACCTCCATTATCGACTTAGCCTCAACCCTAACCTTCTTAGCCGCTCAGCCAGAAGGACTGGCCTCGATGGGAGTCGACCTCTACTGGGTATGGACAAAGCCAAACATGTTTGAACCTACAAAAGAAGATCAAATGTTAGAAGGATATCAAGAATAGATGAATCATAGAATAAAGGTGATAAAGTGTCGAACCTTCTAAATGAAATTCGGACTCGAACATAGTATCATCAAAGTCATCTGAAGCAAGCGATAAGTATGCGATAGATGCACCCACCTCATCACCCTTATGTCCAGCTATCACAGGCAAAGAGGGTACCTCCTCGACATGAATAGGTCTCGAGGAGTCTATGGCATTCACGGTGTCGGGACCATCTTCATCCGGAACATCGACTATAGTAGGAGGAAACAACCCGACCTTCCTAAGGTTCTCTGAAGTGACGAGGGTCTTGACATTCTTCTCCTCAAGGGTCATGGAAATAAACTCCTTAGCCCTAACTGTCATAGCCTGGGATGGGAGTGGTCTATAAAAAGGTCTGATGTGCTTAAACTTGAGTAGTTGGCCTTTGCATCGTTAGTGAAGAAATAGTTGTTGGCATATCTAAAAGCCTTGCTATTTCCAGAGATCTCTTCCAAGAAGGTTTCGGTACCCTAGCTCGTATAATATTTGAAGTGGAAATACCCCGAGTTGCGCTGAGAAAGGTTTGTCTTCAGATCGAATAAGTAGTGGATCTCGTGAGGTATTGGAGCAGCCCATTTTCTGTGATGATAGATAATGTACAACGCAGGTGACACCAAGATCGCATTGGGAGCCAGCTGAGAAGGACTAATACCAAAATAGTCTACCACACTCTGGAACTGTGGATAAAGAGGAAGTAGGGCACCAGACTTGATGGCAGAGCGTGTCCAGGCGCACATACCCAAAGGTGGGTCCTTAGCTCTCTCGTTTGGACCATGGATAATAATAGAAATGCCAGAGAGGTCAAAGATATTCACTAAGTTTTTTACCTTCTCTTCAGTCATATCTAAGGCAGACCCCTTGAACCAAACATCCTCGTAATCAACAGAGCAAGGCTTCTCATCTGATTTCCATATGATCTCACTGGAAAAGGTGGCCCCACAATCTAATGAATGGAACTCTTTTTGTCGCTCTTCTTCTGCTGCACAGCTAGCGAGACTGTCTTTTTCTTGAAAGAAGGGTGAACCACCTTATGCTGGAACCTGTGAATAGAACGCTCCTGAGGGTAAGTAACCTGGCGATGAGAGCCCTTAGTATGTTCTCGCTGAGAAGAAGGGTGATGGGGAACCTGACTGGAATCCCAGTTCAAAGGGTGTGGCAAGGAGTCCTGCTGACCAGAAACTCTGCTGAGAAGAGTGACTTTGCTGAGATGTGCCCTGAGAAACACGAGGAGTACTATGCTGAGAAGAGATCTGGGAAGATCCAGGCAAAGAGCCTTGAGTTATGTGCCTGGAAATCTGAGGATTATCTTCAGAGGGTTGCCGAGTTGTCTGTTTCACACCATTGGACAATACCTTTTCAAGAAATCTTGAATAGATATAAAGCGGAGGAAGGGAGAATCCTTTTCGCCCTTTCCAAGAACGCCTGTGGAGTACACTCGCTTACAGACTTATCTGATGAAGAAGAGTTGGACATCCGCAACAAAGGAAAAATAAAGAGTAAAGTTAGTTAGTGAACATAATGAAGTCAATAGTTGGGGGCATATCCATTAACTAAGGAGAAAAATTAAAGAAACCGAAGAAAAAAAATTCTTCGGCCTATGGTTGGGCCGACCACCCTAGATCTTGGATCCCTGTAAGTCGCCCAGGGAGAATGGTGGTCAGCCTATGCTAAGGTTTGGGCCGACCACCAAGGACTGGGGACCCTAGAAATCGCCCAGGGCATAAATTGCAGTCTAAAGTTGGATTTTACAATCCTGAAAATCTCCAGGCTAGTGAATCTCAAAGAGTGGTCGGCCTAGGTCAAAGTTTTACAAACCTGGAAATTGCCAGGGGCATGAGAGGGGTCGGCCTAGGGTTTTATAAGCTTGAAATCACCTATGCTAGGGTTTGGAACCATGGAAATCGTCCAGGCTAGGGAAATCATAGACTTGATTCAAACAAATCAATTATTTTGGATCAAAATAAAACAAAACAAGGAGATTCATACATATTCCTCAAAGATTCAAAGTATTTCTACTAAATTTAAGCACATTTAAATTAAATAATGTAAAGATTAGGAGAAAATACTTACCAAAGTGAAGATCTGAGTTTGATGAAGAATTGAATAAATCATGCTTGGAGGATCCTACAGCTTAGGCGCACAGAGTAGAGAAATGAGAAGTGAATACCCTACTTATAGCCTCTCAGGCTAACCATATATTTTTAGGAATTAAAAATCCTTGAAAAATATCTTATATTTTTAGGAATTCAAATTCCTTGAAAAAGATTTTATATTTTTAGGACTTCAAAATTCCTTGAAAAATATATCATATTTTTAGGAATTCAAATTCATTGAAAAATATTATGTATTTTTAGGAATTAATATCATTGAAAAATATATTATATTTTTAAGACTTCAAAATTCCTTGAAAAATATATTATATTTTTAGGACCTCATAATTTCCTAGAAAAATATATTAGAATTTTAGGAAATCAATTTTCCTTGAAAAATATAATTATTTTTAGGAATTACAATTATCCTTGAAAAATTCGTGCTGAACAAATTATTGATAGCTAATAAAAGTACTACGTAATGTCCCGAGGGACTTTGCTGTTAAAGTACTGCTACGATATGTTTCTTGAGCCAGATCAAGTTTACCATAATGTTGAACAAATTACGATAAACTTGGGGGGGAAATGTTATCCCTAAAAAATTCAGAGATGTCATGGCGAATGAGAAAGCGACACGTGGAATCACAAATCAGGGGGAAATTAAGAAGTATTGAAAAAAGACAGACGAGCAAAAAAGATTGGTCCAAGACCTATAGAAAGTCAACCAGTCCTAAACCCCCTAGGGTTGGTCGGCCTCACATTGGCCTCCTAGGGGTGGTCAGCCTAAGCATGCCCAAGAACCCCTTGGGGTGGTCGGCCCACCCTATCCTTCATAGGGTTGTCGACCTACACTCCCAAAGGAACTTCACTGGCTAAAAACTCATGCTCGTTCAAACTGAGATCAACAAGCCTAGCACCCAAAAGATCGAAGGCCTAGCACCTAGAGGACCAACGGGTCTAGCACCCAAACTCTAAAGAGATGTTGAGCCTATCACCTATGTCTCATAGACCAATCAAGACTTAATGATTTCTCGAGAGTCGCAATCGTGCATTATAATCCACGATCCCTAGAAGACAACGGGAAGACCCACGATCTCATAATCATGGGAAGGTGGACACTTATCTCCACTCCCAATGATTGTGTACCAAACCATGATCCCCACTCTTACTAATCATGTAACAGCTCCTGGGCACTATAAATAAAGGATCCAGGGCTTCGTTTTTCAAGGGGCTCTTTTTCCGAAATTTTTGGATCGATATTTTAGAAGAACTTGTGAGGGGTGAACTCTAAGTTGATCTTTGTAATTGTCTATCAATCAATTCAATACTAAAGACTAAGCGGATTAGGTTATTACTTGTTTATTGAGTTTTTCAGAAACTAGAATTATGAAAGATTTAGAGAGCTAAGAGAAAAGAGTAAAAGATAATCACACTAGGGATTTTACGTGGTTGGGGTGTTAAAGAGCCTTAGTCCACGAGTCTATTGTATTATAGCTTAAGGAGCTTTAGTAATGGAGTTTTCTCAAAGTTTGAGCAGAGTGTATGCTTACAAGAGAAAAATCGGATCATTTCCATAGTGCCCAACTGTTCATATTTATAGGCAGTTGAGTGCTCTGAGTTTGGGCCGGACTAATCTGGGCCCAATAAGGATATAAACACTATTTTCTCAATGATGGAGGCTTAATACAAAGGATTTTATTAAATAAAATACACCAATCAGGGCCCTTTGGGCCAGCTTAAGCATAACCACGTTGTGAGGCTGAAAACAGTACGCAACTTCAGTCTGGTTCGCATGGGCTTCAAAAGAGATCCGGGGGACATGATCCGTCAGAGTAGTGGCAGTACTGTTCTGAATTACGGCGTACATTGCGTATGTAACTTCTTCTGCAGGTTAGTTAAGGAGACAAAACTCTGTGTTTCTTGGGATGATGTCAATATCGGGGACAATTTATCATGCCTAACCCAGTCACCTGATCTGGGTTCGTTTACCAACATCTCGATCCATTTACTAGGACCCTGGTTCATTTACCAGAGCCCAAGTTCATCCCATATCATCCCGGTTCATTTTAGACTTGGAAACACCGTCCTTATCATCATCCCGGACGACACCTTACACTGGGTCCAGCAAGACTAAACATGCCAACTTCATGGTCTCGAATTATATTCCGGGATAATGTTGGGCTTACTAATATTCGGGCCACCAGGGTGTACTCCTTCCCCGTCTATTGGGCTCGGTCTAGGCCTCGGGTCCCTTCAGGATAGCCCATGGACTTAGTGTACGGGGTCACGTGTGCAAGGAGGAAACTGGGATAACATTACTGTTAAGAAGAACAGAGCTAAACCAATATAAATTCCTATGTGTTTTTGTTTAGATATTTTTACTCTGTCGTATATTAGATTCATTATGTTCAAAAGGTGCCGTATATTGTACATACGACTGTTAGCCAATTTCACAGGTCAACAAACGAACTAGGTTAGTTTTTAGTACACCTTAACATTTTGAATATCTTAACACTAACTGTTTAATCGAATGATTTATAATCTCCATATAATTACTTATAAATGCTAAATATTTCTATTTTTTTAAGAATTTGGATGACATACAACAATAATTATAAATCACAAGAGATAGTTTATCTACTCCCACAATCACTATGATCATTTTTAATTATTGTTAATTATTATAAAATAACAACACTATGATCAACTAATCCTTTATTTTTCAAAAAAATAAATAAATAATTATTCAATGCTCCAGCAAACTATCAATACTGTTTTTATATATCAACATTGAAACATATATATCATTATAACAATACATATGAGTAACATTAATAATGCTCACCGACTGCAGACCATTGTAGATATTCCTAAATTTTGTGTGTAATCAAATAGTTTATTACTCCTATGATAACAAAAAATTTAAAATAAATGATAAATGTATGGTTAGATAAGCATAATCAATAATGCTCACAAGACTTTAACCCTAATAGTTGATAATTATAAAGTTCATAAGTATTGTAGTTAATCTTATAACAATCTAATGACATTATAGCGTTCATTATATGTTAAATACTTATTAAATTATGAATAATACTACATAATAATTTAATCACTTCAAACAATCTATAAAAAAATTGTGCAATTCTATTATCTAATACTTTTGTCGGAGTAATTTTATCTTTTGTCGGCGCGTTTATGACTTTTGTCGTTTGTTGGCGCGTGTATGAATTTTGTCGGCGCCTTCGAAAGACTTTTACTGGCGCAATTGTGTGATATGCCGGCAAAAGTAGCACTGTCAAACTTGGTTCAAGAAAAAAATACTTTTGTCGACGCAATAATATCTTATGTGTCGGTAAAAAATTTGTAGTAAAAAGGTCACATTTTTTGTCGATGCTTTTCAAAATAACGCCAGCAAAAGTCTCTTTTCTCGGCGCATGTCGAAATTGTGTCAGCAAAAACTACTTTAACCGGCAAAAATTCCTTTTATTGATAATGCATTTGTGAAACACGCCGGTAAAAAAAACTTTTTTGGCGTGTTTCCGAATTGCGCCGACAAAAGCAACAATTCTAGTAGTGTATATAGTAGGGGATGACCTTTAACGTCTCCCCTCGGAGACGTCCGATGGCTTCCTAGGGGAGAAGTTAGATGTCTTCCATGTAAACCGGGGGAGACATTAGAGGCATTCATATGCTGCAAGTTTTATAAATTAATTAATTTATTCCGAATTTTGTAATCAACATCTCCCACCACTTTTAATGACTTACACACTTAGTCATAAAATAGAACTTTTAATAACTTACACACTAAGACTTCAAATACTCCTAAATACTTTTAATGTCTTACACCATAGGTGTAAGACATCGTAGAGAATCATTAAATGTCAAAATTGTTGTAGTATTTTTTTGGTTTAAGTTTTGTTTGCGGTTTTTTTATTTTTTGTTTTTTATCATTTATGGTGAGCAAAATATTATGGATCATATATTTGTAGTTTTTAAAGTTTAGTGCCATCTTTTTTTTTTTTTTGTTAAACCATAATTTTTGAGAATTTATATTTATTTGTTATTATTAGGCTTGGAATTTTTCTACTTCTTTTGTGGACCTACTTGTTCATTATTCTCTCGGCAAAGAAAAAGTATCATCAGGTAAGAGGTTTAAATTGTTAAAGGGTATCCTTTAGTCGATGTGTATTGTGTAGTCATGTGAAAATAAAGGCATGTTATTTTGTTTTGTTTTCATGTTTTGATTTATTTGGTTGCGTGTTTTCTGTGGCTTCTTGTTTTCATCACAACTTATATTTTGCTTGTGATTTTGTTGATGTATAGTAGTTTATTGATTAATGAAATTTTATTGTTTGCCTCTTCCTCGATGGTGATGGTTTCAAAAGAAAATTGTTAAAGGGCTTGCAGTTTATTTGAAACTGAGAAACCTATAAAGTTTATATTTAAGTAATTAAGAATTTTTTTTTTCTAGATGAAGTCGGTGATCCAAGCTAAAATCAAAGAAATTTGTTAAAATTTAGGTGGGTTATCACTGAGGTAGAGGGGGGCCTAATCCTTATTCGTAGATTCTAAGAGTATTCCTATAGTGTCACAATCAGAAAAAACCTAAAGTCGTGGTCGCAGACGATGATAATGCAATGCAAGAGACAATAAAGGAGAATCTTCCAGAATTCACTCATCGATTGTGTGCTTGGCATCTTGCAACAAATGCATCGAGTTGGCAATAATCTGGAGTTCACAAAAGGATTCATTGATTTAATGTACACATATTATTCTGAGGAGGTGTTTGAAAACAAATGGAAGGAGTTCATTGAAACTTATCAAATGGAAAGCAATGAATGATGCCAACTATAGTATAGTAGGAAGCAGATGTTGGCTGAAACCTTCCTCCATGGTCAATTTGTTGCGGGAATGAGAACAACTCACTAGTGTGAGTCCATGAATTTCTGCCTTGAAAAATTCCTCCTTAAGAGATACACCCTACGTGAGTTTCTTACAGCAATAGACATTGCAGTGACTAAGATGCATCTCATCGAGAGGAAAAATGACTACACCAACAAGCACAGTCTCCCCCAACTACCATCCCAAAAAGATGCCTTGAGGATCTATTATAAACAATGTGAAAAATTCTACATCCGAAACATGTACTACAAAGTTGAATTGGAACTCAAAAAAGATAATTGATATTTCATTACTAGTAATGAGGACCATTCCAACAACACTATCTTCGACGTCGAGAAATTTTCAAGACGGCCAGACGAGCACAGGGTCACCTGCACCTTAGGCATGAACCACTTCGAATGTAGTTACTTATTCTATGAGACTAACGGTGACCCTTAAGGCACATTTGGGCAATCATGAAGGCATGTTGTGTGAGAATAATTTCAAATTCACTACTCATGAAAAGGTGGAACATGGATGCTAAATCTCAACTAGACAACATGTGAGATAATCCATCCGATAGAAGAGGAGAAAATGCAATGTGAAATGTCAAGATTTGGCGAGCTAAATTCAGATGCTACCATGAAGAACTTCTATGGTTCAAAGTCACCGGTATATTACAACACGACTAAGGAAGAAATTGCTCGTCTCACATCAATTTTAAAGTAAGGGTTCAAGATCCAAGGAACTTCACATGCCACACATGCAACACGTTCATACCAAGAAAATCCTAACATAATGCAAGACCCAGATAGGGTAAGAACAAAAGGCCAGGGAAATCTCAAACAGCGCAGGGATGACAGACAAGGGAATCCAACAAATGCGTCAAGCTACAGACAATGGACATGTGGAGTTTGTGGTGCACTTGGTCATAATAGACAAACATGTCCTACTCGTAGACCATTAGTTGGCATGGGAAAAGGACTATGCACAAGCAGAATCATTATTGTTGGGTACATTGAATTGGGAAATGATTACGTGGGGGGTGATAGTGAGGTGCCTTATTCAACACAAGAGTCATTCGGGAAGGCTTATGATGATCATTTGTAGTTGTAAAACCTATCTCAAACATATTATTATCTATTATCTATTATCTATTTTATAATCTTAATGTATATAGTCTTAATTGACTAATCCCCAACTTTAATTGTACTAGCTATTATTATGAATATGTATGAAAATTATTTTGCATTAATTTATATATCCTACCAATGACAAACTTTAGCAATACTTAGTTAATAACTTTATTTACTTTCCTATTATTTATATATTAATCACAATTTTCTTATTTCAATTATTATAGATCATTTAATCCCAATGAGATAATGAATTCGAGAATGATACAGGTCTAAGAGATGGCGTATAACGAGGGGTTCTTCCTTCAAGGTGGTCTTAATCCAGCAAGAAACAAGCATGAAAGAAGTGACTATAATCAGATTTACTTCGACAGTGCCTCAGCCATGTGTGCAACAATCATGAAATCAAGACCGTGCGATGTGATGATGACTTATAAAGATGGAACATGCAGAATTGTAACCTACGAACAAAAAATGTAATATATTCCCAACAAAATTTATATTGATAAAAAATTTAATATTTTCACAGTTGCTAACTACCAAATATTTTTTAAACATGTGCATAAACTTTTCTACCCATCTGAACAATTCAAATCATGTTTCTGGACAAAGGGTTGGGAGGTAGACGCAGTAGAAAATGACAACATGCCTAACACATTTAGTTGCAGCTTCAAGCAATTTTATGGAAACAACAACATTCTACTCATGGGAAGTAAATACAACTGAGTTCCAGGAAGGGATAATCCACCAATGAGATGATCCAATTCTAGCATGTCTTGTACCCACCAACCATTACCATGCTCCAGCTCAAAATAGTATGTTGTACGAGGTTGGTGGTGGCAATACTATCAGACTTTATGACATAAGGAATGAAAATAAAACTTTGCAGTGGCATCTAGCTTAATCTTTGGTCAATACTCTCAAATTCAATACAATGGCGCAACAATCATCTAGTCGTTACCACGGGAAAAAAAGATGTAATGGCCTGGGATTTGAATGCTGCCACCCCAAAGCGTGTACTTACAACGGGGGTCGAGGTTGGAGAAATCATGGCTACTCATGTCGGACAACAAGTGGAGAATATTGCATTGCATGATTATTATAGGTGAATTATTTGAATCTGAATAATGTTCATTCTTACTAGCTCCTTATTTATATTATATACATATTTATATCAATTCTTCCATTTTCTCCAGTACATTTTATGTATCAATATAGGCAGAAAAATGCACGTAGAATTGATGGGGTATACATCACAAACCATATTCTTTATGTACTTGACCTTCGATCATGCACCACTCGTCAAATTTGCCTTTCCCAATATATTTATTCAGTGAAGTGTGTTCACTATAATGATGACACTGTTGTCATAGGATATGAAACCGAGGTGAGCAATAACACAGCTAATGAAGTCCAAATGAAAGAGGATCATGTGGTGATTGTCCCAATTAGAACACTAACACCAATAAAATATTATAAACTCTCGGTTCAACGAAATAGTATCTACAACACAAGGATTTCAAGTGTTCGGTACATCAATGGTAAAGTATTCGCTGTTAATGAGGTAGGACTCTATGTATTCCATGAGGATGTGACCTACACTCAACATGACGACGAAAACTAGACGGTGACAAGTGAACAAGTAAGTAAATGTGACATTTTTGAAGGTCAACTACTCTTCTCACCAAATATTCCATAGAGTAACACTAATATTATTGTTACATCATGGAACGATCGACCATTTTGGTACCGCACATGACTTCATTCGATATAACCACAAAGGTCCCCCAATATAACTTCCATGTCTACGGAACTACCTAATTATTATGCTTTTTCTAATTTCTATACAATTTGTCTTTATTTCATGAATGTGATGCATTTTTTATGTTATTCAAACCTCATTATATAGTCACTACATCAAAATGTTTATAAAAAAATCTCCTACTTTAGAAGAATCTTTAAAAATTATATCAACATCTCCATTATGATAGCCTAAGTCCAATTTAATAACAATAAATAATACATGATTAGATCATTTTTAATCAATGTGTCGATGAAATCATCTCACTACTCAATAAAAATACACCAAACAGGGTTATAGTACTACTTTACAATTCAATAAACTAATAACATATCCCCATGTCTTGTGATATAGTTACAATATCAAGGCTGAAAATTGTTTGAATCATTGGTCAAAAATTGTGTAAAAAAATTGAAACTTTGTGTTTTACCACATCTTTATTGTGGACACTTAATTTATGTTTCATGCATCTCAATAATATGCATGTCTAGTAATATTAGCAAAATTACATAATACACTCTATAACTTACAATAAATTATTAACTCCAAACTACAATGACATAAATACCCTCTTTAATAGACAATTTTTTAACCCAAATTATTTTAATCGATCATCAAAAGTGGCTACAAAAAGGTTTTCTTTTCATTTTGAAATTATTTTGTGGACCCTGCCCTATTGTAATAACATGTAAACTTGTATTCAGTTAGACTGTTATTAGTTGTTAATTGTTTGTTATTTTTCTATCACAAACTATTGGCTATATAAGCCTTGTACTGTTCATTCTAAATCAACACAGAAATCATTACATTCTTTTCTTAATTTTTCATTTCCTCTGCCCTTTCTTTCTTTCTCTGCTCCTCTTTCATTTTCTCATCATGGCATCAGAGCCAGTCGTTACCGGTGACCAGTCATCTTCATCTTCTCCGGCGATCACCTCCTCAACAGCAGCATCACGACCAGTCGTCTTTTCTCACAATTTTTCCGTCAAACTCAACGATGGAAACTACCTTCTCTGGCGTCAACAAGTTCTTTTTGCCGTCAAAGGACATTCTCTTCAACATTTCATCCTCAACAAAGATTCCTCACCAAATCAATTTCTTTTCGATCAAGACAAAGCTACAAACAAAGTCAATCCAAAATTCACAACTTGGGAACAACAAGATCGATTGTTGTGTTCTTGGCTATGTTCTTCAATGTCTGAATCCATCCTCACTAGAATGGTAGGTTGTAACACCTCCATTCAGGTATGGAGCACTCTTGAAATGTATTTCAAAGCTTAAACTGAGGCAAAAATTGATTAGCTTACTACCCAATTACAAAATACCAGAAAAAATTACTTGACTCTTAATGCTTACTTACTCAAGATCAAGACTGTTATAGATAAACATGCTTCTGTTGGTCATCCTCTCACTACAAAAGAGCATATTCAAGCCATTTTTCGAGGTCTTCCAACCTCATATGATCCATTTATCATTTCGGCAAATACTCAAACTCAAGCCTATACCATACAAGAAATTGAATCTCTTATTTTGTCCCAAGAATCTAGGGTTGAGATGTAACACAAAGAACTTGATTTTGTCATTCCCATTGCTAATTCTTCTAGTCACCAATCCAAGAAGAAATTCACAACCCGTCCACGACCAAATAACTCATCTGGTTATCGTCCCTGTGGTCCATTCCCTCCTCGACCTCCTCCTTATGGTCATATTCCCTAGTTTCCTTAGTTTTCATCTAGTTATGCACCAAATCGAGGGCTATCACCACCTGTTTGACCTAATTGCCCCAGAGGAGCTCGCCCAAATTCTCAACCTGTTTACCAAATTTGTGGCAAGCAAGGCCACATTGCTACCTACTGTTACTATCGCTATGATCCTAATGTCAAAGGGAATGTCTTCACCTGATGCTTCGCAAAGCACTCCAATGTCAGCAAATGTTGCAGCTATGTTGGCTACCTTAGAGTTGGTTCAAGATGCTAGTCGGTACCTTGACTCGAGGGCAACCAACCACTTTACCAACAACAAAGATAATCTCATTAAGAAGGAGCCATACACAGGACATGAGGCTATCCACACTGTTGATGGTTTAAGCTTACCAATCTCTAATATTGGTCATTCTTCTTTCATTTCTCCATATAATTCAAAGATTCTAACTCTTCGAAATGTTCTTCATACACCAGATATTACTAAGAATTTTCTTAGTGTGTCTCAGCTTGCCTGAGATAATGATGTGTTCTTCGAGTTTCATGCTAATGATTGTTATGTCAAAGACCAAGCCACGAAGGGTATTCTTTTGATAGGTAGCTTTAAGAAGTTCTTTATGACTTTGACAATTCTCATCTAAAGCTTCTCGGCAAGGTTAGGACACTTACAGAACCTCCAGTAGTGATGATTTCTATTTTACCATCTATCAATAATGTAGATTCTCCTATTCTTCATTCAAACCCAGTTGTAAATTTATGGCGTTATCAATTGGGGCATCCTGCTGCTCCTATTGTAAAATCATTTCTTGAACTGTGTAATTACAATTTTAACAATAATAAAGTTTTCCCTGATTTTTGCAATGCTTGTTGATTGGGTAAAATTCATCGGTTTCCATACTCTCTTTAACAAACTGAATATACAATGCCCTTACAACATGTTCACTCTGACTTATGGGGTCCAGCTCCCACTGTTTCATCAAGTGGTTATCGCTACTATGTCAATTTTATTGATGCATTCTCGAGGTTCACTTGGGTTTATCTATTGCATAATAATTCTGATGTCCTTTCTACTTGTCAGCACTTAAAAACTCAGGTGGAAATTCAACTTGATTGTAAGATCAAATGTCTCCAAAGTGACTGGGGTGGTGAGTATCAAGCACTCATCAGTTTCCTCCAAACTCATGGAATTATTCAGTGTTTCTTGTTCCCATACTCCCCAATAGAATGGAGTCGTTGAACGCG
This sequence comes from Humulus lupulus, assembly GCF_963169125.1. Taxonomy (NCBI): domain Eukaryota; kingdom Viridiplantae; phylum Streptophyta; class Magnoliopsida; order Rosales; family Cannabaceae; genus Humulus; species Humulus lupulus. Next base: position 31,087,938 of record NC_084793.1, on the reverse strand, counting down.
AGCATCGATAGTTAATGATGCCAAGTTTAACTCTATTAGCTCACTCAAGTATGCCTACTAAGTATTGGGATGAAGCAGTATGATCTATAGCCTACATTATCAACAGACTTCCCACTGCCAAACTAAAAAACAAGTCTCATTTGGAAGTCCTTTTCAAGCTGCCACCACAATATGAGTTCTTAGACCTCGTCAATCTAACGTCAATCTAGTGTCAAAAGTGGGCACCAATGTGCTCTCATTCGAGTTTTTCCTTGTACTCACAGATTAGTCGTTGGCTTTGGGTAAATGACGATTCAGGTCAAGGAGATGATGGGTTGTAAGGAATGGCAGGCTCTGGCCCCCACCGATTCTCTAAAGACTGTGACATCTAACAAGAAAGAAAAAGGTGAGGGACCATAATTTTAAAGTGGAAAAGTTTAAGATCTTGATAACTCGAGTCTGCAAGCTCGAGATAACGAGATCGCCTTAATCGGGCATGAAGGCTCGAAACAACGAGGTTAACTCAAATGCCAACACCGAATTATAGTAAAGTTCAGGGCATCGAGGGTGTACCCACGTGAGAATGGGGTGGTTATTTTCAGTTTAAGAGTATTCCGAGTTTCTAGGAAAAAAGTGGGTAGTTACCCAAAAACGAGATATTATCAGGATTCGTGTCTTAAAACCCTAATTCAGAACCCTTTTTCTTAAACTACACGAAACCCATATCCTATTACCGCATAACCTAAAAGGTTCCACTTTTTATCAGTCTTTACCAGAATTATTTTTACCTAAAGCTTTTTTTTTCTATGAAAGTCTACACAATCAAGAGCTATCTACTGTAATAGGGATTTCAAGAATCTGGTAGAAGACAAAAAAATATTTTTTCGCACAGAACATAAAATTTTACGAGATAAAGATCAGGAAACTTACACAAAGACGATCTTGGAAAAATGGAGATTGTCGACTGAAGAAGGGGAAGCAAGAATGATCTCAGGGAGCCGAAGATGGTGAGGTTTCTTTACTTTTTCAATTTGGAAAACATGCAATGGGAGAAGCTCTAGTTCGTGTTTCTTTTTCTGAAAATTAAAATGCAAAAGTGGATGAATGAAGAAAAAGAAAGGGTATATATATGCAAAAAGGAATAGTAAGGGTCTGATGGATCTTAGCCCTTGATTTGACTTAAAAGGTGTTGACGCGGTTTCTCGCCAACAGTGAATTATGAAAATAGCTGGAATGGATTAGTGCTTAATGATAAGCCGCAATAAGAAAATGATGCTTAAAAACACTAGAAAAGAAATATTAAGAACACTCATCTATTTACGTGGTTCGGAGGTTAAAATCCACCTAGTCCACGAGTCTATATTATTACTATTTTATTTCTTAATTTTGACAGAGATTTGGTATTACATAACTCAACTTACCTTTCCCCTATCCAATGTCTTAGTATTTATAGAGAAAATCCATGGACAAAATGCGCATTGGAGTCATCATGTGAATCAAATCCCTAGTGTGACATGTCTCACACTAATTATAATTATTACAATTTATCCTAAGGTATGGTCTAATCATTAGGTAAAACTGATCATGGATCCTCAGGGATAATTTGAACATGCGATGTCTGATCATGCACGATTATATTACGTGTCCGAAATTTTAGGGATTTGCAGACATGTAATGTCTGACCATGCACGTCTATATAATGTATCCAGGTTTATAAAGATCCAAGGATGCGGTAGATCTCTAGCGTACCTCGAGCTAAGTACAGCACCAGCTCATATCTCGGATTCTATGCTTTATAAACATTTTTAGTTTGTGCCTATTGCTTTGTATTCATCAGCTCGTGCTATAGACCTGGGAGTCGTACTGCCGTTACAGAGGAAATATGGACTTGGGGATCATCTATTATAGTTCTTGGCTAGCCAGCTGTATCCGAGCTGACTAAAAGACTCGTGCTGAGTTTTAGGACGTACATTTGCCCCCCAAGTCCCTGCTCGTGTTCTATGACGTCATCTTCTGACTTACACGGCAGGGAATTTTAAACTTTTGTCATGATTATCCAGGCTTGCCCATTACTCGAGTACTGGACACGTGGAACGCCACGATTTGCGTATGTTCGGGTTTTGAGGACTGCATTAATGGCCTGGCCAACTTTTTGCCGCCATTTCGTCTTTCAAAACACTATCCTCAGATCTTGGACTAGTTTTATCAAACGATCCACGTTGTTTTATGCATTTTACGTATAAAAAAAGGATAGGTTAATTTCACAGCTTACCACCTTTCATTCGAAAATTTTCCTCATCTTCTTTCTTCTATGTTTTCATACCTTCTTCCTTTCCAGAGAAAAGAAGAGCTTTCAAAAACACCCTATGCCCAGAATCTTTCGAAGACCCAGTCGTTCAGCTTTCCAGGAGTGAGTTTCCCAAACTGTATGAAGTACACCTCTTGCATTGACAATCTTACTGTAACTCATAACCTTCCTTATGGGTTCTTTCTTTATAAATTTCTGCACTTTACTTGCCATATTTCTTCATGCTTCTCTGTAGACGATATTAGGGTGCATTTTTGGCATATAGATTTCAACTTTAGGGTTTTACAAAAGATTTTGAACTTCTCCTAATATTGCGACACTTATTACATAGGATATTTTTCTAGGTAGAATTGGGAAATTTTTAGAAAATACCCATTCGGTGCATAAAAGATGAAAGGTTGGGGTTCAAAAATTTGGTTGCTTAGGGAACACGCTTTCTTTGGTGGCTTTTCTATAAACCGCCCCCCAAGGACAATAGTAGTCGGATTTTCTGACACACGGATCCCTAAACTCCAGGGGTCTGTTGGGAAACCTAGGCGCGTAGCGTAGGTAGCGCGTGGCATCATGCCGCTGGTTGAGATTACCTCAGCTCGAGCATTTAAAAGCACCAATCTTCCTTCGCGTTTTCTTGCCTTTATAAAAATGCTAGGTCGTCTAATAAGTGACTCGTCGCTCTTGTTCGCTAGGCGATCTAATGGCACCCAAGAAAATCATATCCAAGAATAGTGCAGCCGGCTCATCGTCTCAACAAACCAACAAGGGAAAGGAGGTCTCCTCTGAATCCCTTATCCCTCAGTTCGGCCCCGTGGTGGAGAAAGAGGTCGTGGCCAGACCTGACGCATTCTTCGAGGCAGATAGAATTGTCTCCAAGATCACGACCCAAGGAAGGGTCAACAAGATTATGTTGTCCCATAATATTGAGGTCTGGTCTGGCATCCTCACCGTTCAACCTCCATACGAAGGGGAGCGGACCTGCCCGCCACTCCAGGACAACTTTGCGGCCTGGAGTCATGAGCAATTAAAGGCAGGGGCCTTCCTTCCCCTTGACCAATATTTCGTTGACGTCCTCAATTATGTGAAGTTTTCACCATTTCAGCTCCCCCCGAACTCGTATCAACTGCTGGCGGGGTTGAAGTATCTTTTCTTGAAGCACGAGTGGGAGGTCCCCACTCCGGCGGATATTCTTTACTTCTTCTGCCTCAAGGCCAGCTCGAAACAACGAGGGCGAGGTGGTAGGTTTTATTACCTGACCTGATTCCCAAACTCGCCCTCAGTCATTGAGCTCCCCAACCATCCCAACGACTATAAAGATCAATTCTTTATGTCGAATGGGCTCCGCAACTGCGAACACTGATACTTAAATCATCCTCGTAAGTCTCCTTTCCTTTCTTAGCTCTTGAAATTATTCCCTTTATATCTGGAGTCTTTTCGTGTGTATAGTAACTGAGTAGTATTTTTGTGCAGACATATTTGCGAGGGCGGACAAATCTGTGACCCTCAGGGGTCAATATAATACTCTATCAAGGCTTTTTCCTAGCGAGAAGGACTACCGTCAGCTCGTGTCTGACGACACGATGTTGGTGTGTAGGTTAATTACTAAAGGCCAGACTCTGGCCTTGAGAAGAATACGGGCTAACTTCCCGATAGTCCGCGAGCTCCCGCCTATCCCCGAAAGGGGTGCTGAGGTCGATGAAGACGATGAGCAAGAAGAAGATGAGGTACCTCTCATGCGGAAGAGGCGAGCTCCCGAGGCTACTCAGGACCCTGATGTAGAGCGACCTTCATCGAAGGCAACAGTCGGCCCCTCTGACCAAGGTAACCCATACCCGTATAGGGACTTAGATAGGGTTGTCGCCGACCTTAGGTTAGTCAGGTTCAATCGAAACCAGCTCGTCCATCGCCACCCCAATGATCCCGACCGTAACATAACCCTGCTTCAGTGCATGGATCACTTAGTGTTACGGCATGACTTGGGCCATCCTTAAGGCACCGTAGTTGTAGATAACACCCTATCCTTTAGGTTAGTATTTTTTAAAGTGTATGAAACCAACCTCAGGTCGTGGCCTTCTCTGCTCCAGGGTATCCTTGCCCCTAGACTTAGGCAATACATAGAGGAGTCCTGCCCCGAGATAGAACCTGAGCCTGAACCTCCCCTAATTTAAGAAGTTGTAGACTTAGGCTCCCCCTTTCCTCTAGCGGTTCCAAGGCCGGAGGGTAGGACTTTTTGTTATATCGTATACACATTTTATGTAAACTGATGACTTTATATGTATATTAAGGTCCTTCTCACTCTTTTTTAGGCGAGGAGATGGCACAACCAGGGGTTCCCGATGTCTGCACAATTTTCCAGGAGGGAAAATCCAGCTCGGGGCCAGTCGTAAAGAAGCCCCGGTTTACAGCAAAGAAGGTGCCTCATGCGGCAGGGGCGACCTCCAAATCCCCGACTAAGGGGAAAGGACAGAGCTCGATAGCTCCAGCTGCTGCTTCTCAGGAAAAGAGGGGTTCGCCTCCACCTCCTCCTCGATTTCCACCCGCCTCTACTCGGGATAAGGCAGCACAAGCTGATCCCCCAGCGCCTATTGTCCCCGCCACCACCGTAAGCATCATGGTCAATGCCCAGGACCTGGAGAAGATCCTGGACACCTTTCGGGGGACTATCTACGAGACAGCGAACCATACCGTGGAACATTTTTACAAGGCCAATCTGAAGGATCTGAGGGTGATCGAGGAGAGGAGCCCGGAGAACGTCATGGAGTCCGCGCTGAGGATGAATCTTACAGTAAGCCAACTTTCCTTAGCCGAACATACACTATTTTGATTTTATCTCAGTATGTGCCTAACTTGTTTCCTTACTTTTTGTAGGCGGTCTTGGCTCAGCACCGCGGCATAGATCGGGCCAGGGCCAGGAATGAAGAGCTTCGACCCGAGCTCCAGGCTGCTCATACTGCCCTGAATGCTGCTCTCGCGAATGCTCAACAAGGCAAACTAGAAGCCAAGGCTGCCCTTGTAGTGTCTCAAGAGAGCGCATAGGCGTCAAAGGTTGCCATGACCGCTCTTCTGGTCGAGGTGGCGGAGGCCAAAGCCAAGTAGCTAAAGGTCGAGGTTGCCCTTAAAGAGGAGAGGATGACCTCGCTATCCTCCATGGAAAGCATGCTGTATCACTGCTGGGCTTTGAACCAGGACGACAACTTCTTTTTCCTAGCTTCTGAGGTGTGGGATCCATACCTCGAGAAGTTCAAGGCTCGAATCCAACAAGAGCAGTCTGAGATTGGGGATGCTTCTACTGCGGGTGAGCATGAGGTTGAGGAGGTCAAATCCTCTAAGCGCCCTAGAGAGGCTTTATTTTATCTTTATCTCTCTCTCTCTCTCTCTCTCTCTCTTTTGTAAACATTTGCTATTTGGCCCGGTGCGAGGTTATTTTTCCTCGAGACAATTTATTTATAATTCAAATATTTATTTTTTTTATCTATTTGTCTTTTCCTTGATTTTTTCTTATGTTTATGACTTGTACATCAAAAATATTAGGAATCGACTTTTAGATCAGGATAGATATTTTAATTTTGGTTGCAACCAAAATTAATGTTGATTTATATCCTACCTGTTAAGTATCAGGCCTTGGACCCGGTCATATCCGGTATTTTGAATATTTCAAACTTAGTTCTTGTTAGGTTTTATTGCTATCTCGAGCTTCTAAGGAAGCCATAAGACTTTCAATTTTGCTAACTTCTAAGTCATGGACCTAGTCATATCCAGTATTTTTAAATGGTTTAAAACTCAGTTTGTGCTAGGTTTATTAACACCTCGTGTTTTTAGAAAAACATTGGTTAATCAATTTTACTAACTTCCAAGTTTTGGACTTGGTTGCATCCAAGATAGTTTTGTACTTGGTTATGTCCAGAATTTTTAATGATTTAGAACTTAGTTTGTGCTAGATTAAATGACACCTCGTGTTTTCCCGAAAGAAAACCTCGGTTAATCAATTTTGCTAGCTTCCAAGTTTTAATCCTCCTCAGGTTGTATGCCCCCCCAAGTAACCAGAAAGTGAACTTTTTGGGTTGCTTGGAGAAATGTTATCACACGAACTAATACATAAATGAAACTATATGAAAGACAGGAAATACACAATGATTCCTTTATTTCTTAATCAAACGACTTTTATAACTAAGCCTTACATAGATGGGTGGTATCATCATTGATAATACTTCTTTAGGTGCATAGCATTCCAGGTCCGTGGGACTGTTTCTCCATTAAGTCGAGCAAATTTGAAGGTTCCCTCATGTACTACCTCCACTTTTGATAGGGCCCTTCCCAGCTTGGACCTAAGGCACCGCCTTTGGGGTCCTTATTTGCCAAAAAGACCCTTCGGAGTACCAGGTCGCCCAAACCAAAGATACGCCTCCTGACTTTGGAATTAAAATAACAAGTGATTTTTTGCTGGTAATGAGCAAGCTATAGTTGTGAATCCTCTCGTTTTTCATCAATTAGGTCGAGAGACGCACTGAGCAACTCATCATTCCGCTCTTGGTTGAATGTCTAGAGCCTGTGCATGGTCATCTTTGTTTCGACGGGAAGGATGGCCTCACTTCCAAAAGTCAAGGAGAAAGGGGTGTGCCTCGTAGAAGTTTGGTGGGAGGTCCGGTATGCCCACAGTACCTGCAGGAGCTGCTCAGGCCAGAATCCCTTGGCCTCGTCTAACCTTTTTTTAAGGCTTGCTTTGAAGGTCTTGTTCACGACCTCGACCTGCCCATTAGCTTGTGGGTGTGCAACCAAAGAGAAACTTTTAATTATGACATGCCTCTCACAGAACTCAATGAAGAGATCACTATCGAACTGAGTTCCATTATCTGATACAATCTTCTTGGGCAGTCCAAATCGGCACACAATACTTGTGACTACAAAGTCGAGGACTCTTTTTGAGGTGACTGTTTCCAGGGGCTCGACCTCCACCCATTTCGTGAAATAATCAATGGCCACTACCACATAGCAAACTCCTCCTTTTCCCATAGGTAAAGCTCCTATTAAATTAATTCCCCATATCGCGAATGACCATGGGAATGAGATCATTTTTAGCTCGACTAGTGGAGCTCAGGTGATTAAGGCGAATCACTGGCATTTCTCTCACTTTCAGACATAGGAGATGGAATCCTTTGCTAAAGTGGGCCAATAATATCCCTGCCTTAATATTTTTAAGGCTGGTTTTTCCCCCCAGCATGATCCCCACAGAAGCCTTCATGCACCTCCTATAAAATAGTTTTGGCCTCCTCTGGTACAACACATCGCAGGAGAGGCAAGGAATGACCACGTCGGTACAACGCTCCATCCACAATTACATACCTTGGAGCTTAATAAAGTATCTTTCTCGCGTCTTTTCATTCATCAGGCAACTTCCATGTTGTAAGATACTCAATTATGGGGGTCATCCAGGTCAACCTAACATCGATCATCTCGACCTCCATCGTGCTTCCTGCCACGCTTGGGCTCTCCAAGAATTCCATCGGTACTTTGCTCAGAGTCTCGGATTCTTTGGAGGTAGTGAGTCTCCCCAAAGCATCAGCGTTGGTGTTCTACTCGTGAGGGATCTACTCGACGAGGCCATATTCAAATTCTGATAGCTCTTTCTTCACCTTGGCAAGCTGCCATCTTGGCCCCCCATGCTTGGTATTCTCCTGACACTTGATTTACCACGAGCTGGGAATCGCTATAGCACTGGACGGCCCTGGCCTTCAACTCCTTTGCCACTCTAAGTCCGGCCAACAATGCTTCATATTTGGCTTCGTTATTGGATGCCTCGAACCCAAACTATAGCGCGGAGTGGAATCGATGCCCTTCTGGAGAGATCAATATGATCCCATCTCTGGACCCGTTCTCGTTAGATGAACCATCCATGAATATTCTCCACAACGCCTGTACTGGTTCTCTCAAAAACTCCTCCTGAAACCCGGTGAATTCAGCCATGAAATCAGCCAAGGCTTGGCTTTTGATCGTAGTCCATGTTACATACAGTATTTCAAACTGACTGAGTTTGATTGCCCATTTTAAGAGACGTCCCGATGCTTCAGGTTTCTGCAATACCTACCATAAAGGTTGGTCGGTCATGACGTGGATTGAATGGGATTGGAAGTACGGTCTAAGCTTTCTGAAGGCTAGGTTAAGGAAGAATGCCATCTTTTCCATTAAGGGATACCGCGATTTAGCTCCAAGAAGTCTTTTGCTTATATAATATACTGGTTTTTGAATCTGATCTTCTTCCCAGACCAACATGGCGCTGGCTGCATTTTCCGTAATAGCCAAATAAAGGAAAAGAGGCTCCCCCATCGCTGGTTTAGACAATACCGGCAACTTGGAAAAATGTGTTTTTAGATCGAGAAATGCCTGTTTGTAATCCTCAGTCCATTCAAACTTCTTATTTCCTCGGAGCAGGTTATAGAATTGCAGACACTTGTCAGTGGATTTAGAAATGAACTGATTAAGGGCTGCCATTCTTCCAGTCAGACTCCGGACATCTTTACGCGACCTGGGTGAAGGCATTTCTAATAACGATCTGATTTTGTCTGGGTTCACCTCTATCCCCCTTGTGTTGACTATGAATCCCAGAAACTTTCATGATGCCACTCCGAAAGTACACTTCTAGGGATTCAACCTCATGTTATATCTCCTTAAGAACTCAAAACATTCTTTCAGATCGGGAACATGGTTATCAGCAGTCTTAGATTGGACCAGCATATCATCAACATACACTTCCATGTTTTTCCCGATCTGATCAACGAACATTCTGTTGACCAATCACTGGTAAGTAGCCCCAGAGTTCTTCAGCCCGAAGGGCATAACTTTATAACAGTAAACATTCGTTGGAGTCATAAAGCTAGTATGCTCCTGGTCCGCGGGGTTCATCGCGATCTGGTTATACTCAGAATACGCATCCATGAAGGACATAAGCTTGTGCCCTGTAGTGGCATCCACCAACTGATTCATTCTTGGCAATGGGAAGCAATCCTTGGGACAAGCTTTATTTAGGTTGGAGAAATTAATGCAGTTTCGCCACTTTCCATTTGGATTTGGGACCAGGACAGGATTTACGACCCAGATCGGATATTTAGCCTCGCGAATAAACCCGCATTTTAATAGCCGAACTACTTCTTCTTCCAGTGCCTTAGCTCAGGTTGTACCCAAACACCTCTGTTTTTGGGATTTCGCAGGCACGCTTTTATCCAACTTCAGGGTGTGCATGATCACACTCGGGCTTATGCATACCATATCTTCATGAGACCTGGTGAAAACATCTAGATTTCCTTGTAAAAAATTTATCAGCTCTGTCTTCCTCTCATCGTCAAGATTTCTCTCGAGCTTAACGACTTCCAAAGCATCTCTGGGATCGATGTTTACCTCTTCGAGCTCTTCAATAGCTCAGAGCTCAAATCTATCTTCGCCTACTCACAGATCAATATCATCACTTGGGGTAATACCCTCGCCATTGGCTTGCTGAGGTTCTTCCATTCCAGGAGCAGCCCTTACTTCCTGGGATTCGTCGCCTTTGTCCTGTATGGCCATCGTTTGCTGCGCGGGTTGTGATTTTCCCTTCATGGAAATGTTGTAGCACTCTCTGGCAGCAAGCTGATCACCTCAGACAGTGCATATATCCGCAGATGAGGGGAAGTTGATCACAAGGTGGCGGACAAAAGTTATGGCTTCGAATGCCATCAACGTAGGTCGACCCAAAATTGCATTGTACGCGGTCGGACAATCAACGACCACAAACTCAAAAAGCTTGGAAATAGTTCGTGGTCCTTCACCCAAGGTTATCACTAACTCGATTGTTCTGATAGCTGTCGATCCCTCACTGGAAAAACCATACAGCGTCATGGAAGTTTCCTTCAGCTCGGTTACAGATAATCCCATTTTTTCTAGTGTGGATATGAATAGTAGGTTCACAGAACTTCCATTATCCACTAGTGTCGTCCTAACTCTCCGGTTGGCAAGCTGGACGTTTACGACTAGAGGATCGTTATGCGGGAATTGGACATGGCTAGCATCTTCTTCAGTAAAACTGGTCGGTTCTTTCTCCAATCGTTGTTGCTTAGATAAACGCTGCTCCGGGATAAACTCAACTCAGTTGTGAGATCTCAGCTCATTGATATACCTCTCCTGGGCACCTCTGCTCGTTCCAGCCAAATGATGGCCTCCGGAGAAGGTCGTTATCTCTCCTCTGTTATCGGAGGAGGGGTATCCTAATTCATCTGAGCTTCGGTCTGATTTGTTGGGGCCTCCGAAGCTGATGGAATGTTTTGTCCAACGAGCTGACTGGGAGTTATTCGATTCCGGGCAAAATGAGCCAAAGTTCCGACCCTAATGTTGTTGCACGAGTTAGATGAGCTTTCATCCGCATCTCTAACTCATGCAACAACATTGACAAACCTACTCAGATATGCCTTCAGAGGCTCTTCGGGCTACCACTTTGCATTTGCGAGGGATTCCGCCTTGATCCGAGCCGCCTGAGAAGCCCAGAATTCCCTCTTAAAATCAGTGAAGAAACTCTTCCACGAGCTGATAGAATGCTTTTTATATTGCTTGAACCATTGTCTAGCCGGCCCGACCAGAGTCGAGAGAAATACCAGGAACCTCAATTCGGGTCCAATATTGTGGGCCATCATCAGGGTGTTGAACATTCCCAAGTGGTCGGACGGATCTCCATCTCCATCGAATTTTGACAAATGGGGCATCCTGAAACCTGGCGGGTATGTTATTGCTGCGATGCTTGGGGCGAAAAGTTCAAGCTCATCCCCTGAGTCACTTAGTCCAAAAACTTCCATTAGAGAAACTTAGAGCTCAGGTTGAGGATGAGGATCTGGGATATGTCCGCGTGCCCGTGGGGCATAAGTAGGGGTAGCGGGAGGAGGATTTCTCGTACTGTCCCCATAGGTAGGAATGTTTCGCACAGAACAAGGTGGTGTAGGATGCCTTATGGGCAACGAAGGATGCCTAACTGGCGAGGCAACTCTTGTCCCGTCAAGACGGACCAAATTAGCCTGCGGGCGCTCTGCTCTGCCATTTCTAACTCTCTGTGTCTGGCGATCTGATCGTGACGAGGGGGGGTCAGCTACAACATGTCTTCTTTGCGAGTTTTCCCTAGACCTTCCACGTGGGTTGCCATGGCCGTTTCCAGGCGCATTCGACAGTGGTACTGAACTTGGGGTCGAGGTCTTAACCGACCGGCTGACTTGCCGATGGCCCCTGGGAAGGCCATCAAATGAGATTTCTTGGTGATCTTGCGCCATGGGCACAGAACTCGGGTTCGAGGTTCTAACCGACCGACTTGGTCTAGGTCGACTATCCCAGCGGGACTTAGGAGTTCCACCTTGCCTCTTTACGACGTTAATGTCGGTTCCAAGAGGGGGTAGCCGAGCCAGAACCTCCTCGATTTATTTTTTTTCTTTGGCTAGATGGCTCCTTAATTGAATGTTCTCCAACTCTACCACAGTCAAGTAATTCAGGTTCGGATTTGGCGGCAATGATGCTGAACTCCCAGTGTCGTCGTGGCCCATCAGTTGTTTTCCCGACCGTTGCTGGATTTCAGGGTTATGTTCATCAGAAACAGCAGTATGGTGAGCCTCCTAACCACCATGCTGATGTGTTTCATTACCGTGTCTCGGGCGAGTAACCACCATGGTGAACTTTGATCTTAATCTTTTACAATAGCACTAATCTTTATCTCTCAACGAAAGCACCAAAATGTTGACGAGGTTTCTCGCCAACAGTGAATTACGAAAATAACTGGAATGGATTAGTGCTTAATGATAAACCACAATAAGAAAATGATGCTTACAAATACTAGAAAAAAAAAATATTAAGAACACTCGTCTTTTTACGTGGTTCGAAGGTTAAAATCCACCTAGTCCACAAGTTTATAGTATTACTGTTTTCTCTCTTAATTTTGACAGAGTTTTGGTATTACAGAACTCAACTTTCCTTTCCCCTATCCAAGGCCTTAGTATTTATAGAGAAAATCCATGGATAGGTTGGGCATTGGGGTCATCACGTGAATCAAATCCCTAGTGTGACCTTTCTCACACTAATTATAATTATTACAATTTATCCTAAGGTATGGTCTAATCATTAGGTAAAACTGATCATGGATCCTCAGGGATAATTCGGACATGCGATGTATGATCATGCACGATTATATTACATGTCTGGGATTTCAGGGATTTGCGGACATGTAATGGCTGACCATGATGTATCCAAGTTTATAAAGATCCAAGGATGCAGTAGATCTCTAGCGTATCCCGAGATGAGTGCAGCGCCAGCTCGTATCTCGGATGATATGCTTTATAAACATTTTCAGTTCGTGCCTATTGCTTTGTATTCACTAGCTCATGCTATAGACCTGAGGAGTCGTGCTGCCTTTACAGAGGAAATATGGACTTGTGGATCATCTATTACAGTTCTTGGCTAGCCAGCTGTATCTGAGCTGACTAAAAGACTCGTGCTGAATTTTAGGACGTACAAAAGGTGATCCAAAGGACCACGTTTGATTCCAAAAAACTAGCGACAAAAAGGTAATAGGAAAGGATGTGCATAAGTAGGGGGTACTCAAGTACTCTCGGTGAGCAATCCCCCAGTGACGCGTGTCCACACTCGAGTGTGGTAGATAGGCACATTTTCCGAAGGTGAAGTTCAAAAGTTTCCTTCTCAAAGGATTCAAACCAACACTTTTTAGCAAGAAAAATGTTGCTAACCTTGAAATGTCGGCTCAAAATAGTTAAGCTCGTGTATACAGATGTTAGCAACACACTTATATGAATTGTTAAATGGTTCCAGATCTGTTACTAGCACTCGAGCATGAGTCGCATTGTTCGAGCCTGAGTTGCAGGCTAGAAGGCACCGACATTCTCCGAGGAACGTACTCGACCAAATTACTAGATGAGGAGGAGGTTATAACTGGAACAGTGAGCTCGAATCCTGGACCGGTCTCGAAAGTATGTCAGCACTACAATCGAGCTCAGCAAAGCGTTTTTCACACGTGAATGCTGGTAGGAAATCCCTATTTCATAGGGATTCATTATTATCAGATATTAAATCGTTATTAACATGTGATATTATGTAACCAATGCATTTATTGTATTTATTTCAAACTTATATGATTGATTGTAACGTCCCTGAATGAGTGGAAGATATTCTCATAACCAGGTCTATAAATAGCTTGGGGTATTTCATTTGTATTCACGCACAAATATGTACTAAAAAGACACTCTACCAAATTGTTTTCCTTCAAAATTTTGAGAGTGAATTCTTAATAACAGTGACTCATGGACTTGGCAAATTATAACTGCTGAACAAAGTAAAAACATATTTGAACCCTTCTACTTTTTCTACATTTTTGTTTAGTGTTATTCATATATAAGTTGACAAAAAATGACGTCAACATGATTGAAAGTAAAAATATTTACAATGAGTTCCAGCCTTTCTAAATAAACTTTCATAAGAAATTACAAACAAAAGACAATAGATCTTGGATCATCTTCATCATCAACATGGTTTGCACAACTGGGCGATTCTATCTTATAAATGCAATACTATATTCTTTAATTTTTTTTTGCTTCATATAAATCTAAATTGAGCACTTTCTTAATATAATTAAATATATATATATATATATGTATAAAAGCTGAGCATGTAGATCGAATGTCAACTGTGGAACTTCTTTTTTACTTTTAATTACGACCACATATATGTATATACACATATATAACTATAGAAGAAGAAAAAATGTAGTGGTTTAAGTTTACGACTTCAAAGTCAGCTCCAAGTTGCGGTAAAGAGTTTCAAACAATATTTTAGTGCAAGAAACTTCTAATTTGACTAGAAATTAAAACATTTCTAAAAAAATCTTAGCCCCACATTTAACTATATAATAATAAAAATAAAATAGAACCAGTCAGCTCTAGAGAGTTATATATATATATAGAGGATAATTATGTTATAGGCGCTTCACTTTAAACTCTATTGGTGGGGCTCTTTATCCGTGAATAATTTTCGGTGCGATTTTTTTATGACCGTGTATATTGTAGCTATTTAGAGCATCCTGCAAATTTTCAGAAAATTCCGAATAGTTTACAGTACTGAAAATTAAGTTCAAACATGTTGTTGCACGCATGACTAAATTTTTTTATGAGCGTGGAAAGCAACATGTTTGAACCTAGTTTTCGGTACTGTAAACTATTCAGAATTTTCTGAAAATTTGCAGGATGCTCTAAACAACTACAATATACTCGGTCATAACAAAAATGTGTTGAAAACTGTTCACGGATCAAGAACACTGAAGAGCCCCATCGGTAAGGCTTAAAGTGAAACTCGTATATGAAAATTGTCTTATTATATGTGTGTGTTTTAATTAAATATAGTAATTTTCTGTTCTTATATGTATTATATGTAAATATATAGTTGAATTTATGTAATGAATTAATTATTTATTAATAATCGAACTATCTTTTATGGAAGAGACCAAAAGATCAAATGCATAGTTAGTGGAGCGAGCTTATTATAATTAATAATTAGGGTTGAAAAGTTATAAAATATATAAATTCTTTAGTTGAATATATGCCATGGATTATTTTCACACATATATTTAATTAAGTGGAGTTTTATATATTAATGAAGAATTAATTATTTAATTAAGTATTGTATACCTTTTCAGAAAAGGCAATCAGAAGAGGAAAGAAATGCGTGGAGCATAGTGGTAACAAAGTAGTAATAATTAATGGATATGTGAAATTCTTTTAGCTGAGAGATGCACGACCCATGTTTTGTTGTATATTATTCCAACACTCAAAGAGTCTATAGCTGGCTACTCTAGTCTAATAATAACCTTAATTTTTTCAAATTCTTTTTTTTTTCTTTTAAAAAAAAAAATTCAAACATTACAACCCGTGATTTCCTTTGGTTAATTATTTCTTTTGTATTCATATACCATAATTTTTTGATTTGGTCGTTTTTATAATTTCATCTTTTTATCACGACATTATTCACGTTTGATATTTTCTACTCAACTTTTTTGACCAACTATATGTATATGTATATATATATATATTTATATAAAATAGAAATGTTTAAATTTGTAAAATGTAATATTTAAGCTTAGAGGGAAAATATATTAATTTTGGACTGTTTGATTTTAACTGGACATCATTCTAATTTTACATTTGCGAGTTATATTTACACCGTAAAATATTATCAATACATTTTATTTTTAAAATATTTTCTTATTACAAGTTTATCTTTAAGTTAAATGATTAAAATAGATCACTTTAAAAATTTTAATTTTATTTGTAAAATTTTAGACAAAGTGGGTAAACCTCATTTTCTAATTAAAATAAAAATAATAATTTTTTCCTATTAAATTGAGTCTTTCTTATATTTTAAAATTATATATATTATTATTATAACAACACAACAATAAAATTTTCTTATTGAAAAACAATAATATCTCTTTATATAAAAAATGTGTAGATAATGAAGTCTTTGGGTTTAACGGGTTTTATATTAACTTTAACGGAATGTTCTAAATATTTAACAAATATACTTTTAAAATTAATTACAAACAGATATTTATTAATTGTATTAATATAAATTTAAATATTATAAAATATTATTATTATAATAATATATAATACAAGACTAGATATTTAATATTAATTCAAATATTATAAAATAATAATATATAATCCTAATATTTTACTAATTATATTAATATGAATTCAAATATTATAAATTATTATTATAACAGTAATATATAATACATAATCTTAATTTTTATTAAAAAAATTATCATTTATATTTAAAATAGTTATCATATTATATATATATATATAAAAAAAAATTAAACAATGTTTTGGTTTCATTTTTCTTTCAATATTTTTATGTCATTCTTTTATATACAACTAAAAAACCTAGTCACACTTCATGCAGTTTTTTGTCGTAATGATTAAAAATATAGATTTTTAAATAATTTTTGGGAGATTGTGTGTAAGGGATTCATTTTTACCTACTTGTACAGCATGCTTCTTATATGGATACGTAAGGGTGTAATTACCAAGGTTATTATTTTATTATAAGCTCCTTAAATATGATCTTAAGTTAGATTTAGTTATGACTTGAGTTGTGGAATAAAGATTGCTTTAAGTTTAAATTATTTAAATTATGATTTTATGACTTAGAAATAATTATAATTTGAGTAATTATAATTATTTTAACATATGATTAAATTAGTGTATAGTTTTATTAAGTATTAAATGCACATGTTATTTGATGGAACATGTGGCATTAAACTAAGTCCAAGTATTAGAATTTAAATGAAAGGTTTGGCACAAAAATAGGAAGGATTTGACTCTGTTTAAATTTTAAAGATATGCAAGATTAGATCTATTTGAATTAAGTGATTATGTGTCAAGAAGAGTTAGATAAATGAGGATTTAAAAGATTTATTTTAAGTAGTCAAATGAACCAAGAGATAGTAGAGATAGAAGAGTAAGATTTAAATAAGTAGAGATAGTAGTGTGATGGTTGAACCAAGAGTTAGATAAGTAAATGAAGTTTTCGTAACTTTAGGGTGCTATATCTTCAGGCCTAGTTTTTACCTTGTTATATTATGATTTTGGAAAAATAGTATTCTACAAAGTTGTAGATAATTGAATTATCTTTCCAATAGTATAAAAATAGCCTAAATAAGACTCCTACAGCTCTAGTTACATTAATTTTACTACAGGAGGGTCCAAAGTTACGAGATATAGAATAGTAGTTTGGATTTTGACTCAAGTTTGAACCAAATGGAGACTATGTGGCATACTTGGAGATGATGTAGCAACAATAAGGGAGTAAGACTAGGTTAGCCAAAACCTTATAGTGGAGGGAAGGTTTCATTTTTTTTAAAATTTAAGTTGAATTGTGTGGAGAAAATCAAGGAAGGAAGTTTTATGAGAGGTTTATTTGAAGCCTATAAATAGAGATGAACCCTTCACCATTTTTCTCACACTCAAAAGCTCTCAAAAACCTCTCATAGTTTCGAAATCCAAAGTCCCAAAAGCTCTCTCCATTTCGCCATAAACACTCTACATAGCCATAGCCACAACACTAGTCCTTATAGTGATCAGGATCTTTTTATTCTATTTTCTTTATTTTTCCTTGGACACTATTGCCTTTCTAAACCCTATTATAGCTAAATATTGAACCCCATCAAGCCAATATATAGCCAAAATCTACCCAAGTATCCAAATTCTTTGTGTTGTTGTTGGCGATAGACATTAGAGAGAAGACTTGGGATTTCATCATTTTGGTTCTAGGTTGAAGGTATGACATTATGAGGTTTAGAAAATTCTTGAAAATATAGTTTTATTATAAGGCTCTAATATAAATATTTTATGTTGTATTTAAGGTTGATTCGACGTTTTCTATAGCAAGCAATCTCTTCTCTTTCTTTTTCTCTCCACACACAAGGTAAGAAAAATTAGGTAGTTTAATTTATGACCTAGTTTATGTTTTGTAAGATCTACCATTTCAGGTACAATAAAGGGGTAAGTGTGGCTAGACCTAAGGTGTCCAATGATGTATGAAAAACTTATGTCCGGTAGGTTCAGTTTTCAAACTTGTATGACAGACCTAAGTTGATGTCCGGTAGGCTCAATTGCCAAACTTTTGTATGACAGACTTATGTCCGGAGCTTAATTGTCACCCATGTATAAGAACTTATTTTTTTTATTATATATGTCTTGTTATTAGGACCTATGACCTATTATTATGACTTATGACTTATGACTTATGACTAAGAACTTTGATTTAGATTATGATTTATGATTATGACTTAGGCTATGTTATAACCTAGGGTTTTATGATGTTGTATGATTAGTATAAATAAGTTCTGTTATGACTCTTGTGAAATTTATGATATGTTTATTATATGATTATATGACTGACTCTTGTTTGTATTTTCCTTACTGGACTTAGAAGCTCACCCATTGTGATGTTGTTGATTCAAGCCATTAAAGATAGAAAGGTCAATAGCGAGTGGGACCTAGGAGCTTCGTGATGTACTCGTGGGGACCATATAGTCGAGGAATATCAAGCAGATCTATTTTTTTTAAAGCATGTTTCTTTTGAAGTTTTATTTAATGTTGCTCATTTTAGTATTTTAAAGACAATTATTTTATTTTTGTAAAACCATAGATCCATTTACTTATTCTAATTTTCATTCAATAAAAGAACAATGTTTATGTTTATGATCCAACTATGTGTTCTCAATAATTTATGAGAAATTAGGGAGTTACAAAGGGCGTCTTGACCGTAATTTTTTTTTCCATGATAATGTTCATTATATATTGAGTCTCCTACAGGTTTTCGAGAATTTCTAAATAATTAAAGTACCAAAAATAAAATTCAAACTACTTGTTGTATGTGTGCTTTTATTTAATATTAGTATTATTTTATACGTTTTGCGTTCTTTTTTGTTTATTACATAAATTTTTTAAGATTTTTATATTTTTAGGGTAGAAAATTTATAAATCATGACATTTTGCACAATCGTTTATTTTTTAAAAAAAAAAAATTTATTAATTTAATTAATAGTGTTCTTGATCAAATTAATATCACGTATATACATGTTGATATTTTTAATTGTTAAGATATTTTGGTTTTAAATTTGAAATATCAAAACAATAAATCTTGAAGATAAATGTCAATTTATATATGATTCATTTATTATTATAATTATTAAAAAATTAGTTATTCCTAAATATTTTATTTAAATATAAATAAAAATATTTTTATTTTAAATTTAACATGTCAAAACAATAGAAAGATAAATACATATGAAATTTTTTGAAATAAATGTCAATTATATATGATTATTTATTATTATAATTATTAAAAAAATTTGTTATTTATAAATAAATTAAGATATTCAAAATTTTGAATTTGAAATATGAAACAATAAAAATATTATCATGAATTAGAAAATCTTCAAGATAAATGTGAATTTATGTATGGTTGATTTATTATAATAATTATTAGAAAATTAGTTATTAATAAATATTAAAAAATGAGTTACGGAAGACGCATTGTCGTTATTGATGATTTTAGATATTTTTGTTTTTTAAAATTATTTAATAATCATAAATTAAATCAAATAGAATAAAAAATGTAGAAAAATTAGAAATAGCTTAAAGATTTTGACTTGAATTCTCCTTTTATTTAAAAAAAAAATGTATGATATTTTCCAATTTTGACATTGTAATTTAAAATATATTTGACGACGAACTTTATAGGCATTATTTATGTTTTACTTCATTTAGATTTGATGAATTGAATTTCTAGACATGATTATTGTTTACCTTATATGATAATTTTCTAAATGTGTGAATATGTTATTGATCAATGGCATTATTCATACTTGTTAGTTTTAGAAGTTGGCATGTGTGATAAGTTATTATATACTATTGCTACTAAAAGATATTTCAATACATATACATATATTAAATTTTCTATGTAGCTGCATATTTTGATGGGATGATAAATTTAGATTTTTTCCATTCTATTTACTAGTATCTCTTCTTAAAAAAAAAAAAAGATTATTGAGGAGATTATAGGCTTTTGTATCATAATTATTATAAGATTCAGTTTTAAATTGTACCAAAACATCACATATAATAATAATAATAATAATAATAATATTCATCGAGAATAATAATTAATTATTTTTAAAAATAATTATTTAAATTTAAATGTATATTCATATCCATATACAAAAAGATATTTTATTATAAAATATCTTTAATTTAAAAATCTACAAAAATAGATATGAACATATTATTATAAATAAATAAATTAATAACTTATTTAAATTTAAAATAATAATAGTAAATTAATTAACCACAAATAAGCAGATAAAAAATAAGATGGTTACATCAATTTTATTATTTTTCTATTTTTTATTCATTTTAAATAATAATAGTAATTAAATAAAATATAAATATATTAAAATTTGCAATAGCTTCCACAACATTAGAGACAGTGGAAAATCTTTCGATTAATGATGCTACAAAATCTATTCGAAGATTTATCGATTAACTTATACTTACTAATTTGTTCAAACTTTGATGTCTTTTTTTTCCCAACCACCTCCAACAATTTCAATATCACCCACACAACATAAACATCCGATAACATCTAAAACAAGATAGAAAAATAAGATGAAGATGTTAGAATATCAAGATCAATAATTTAAAATAAAAACTTTAAAGATTAACAAATATTAATAATTGAATAAATACCCGAGAGGATTGCGTTATCATTAACACGTAAATCAATCAAATTTGGAGATATGAATTGGAATTCATTGAAAATTGAAATTGAAAAAATTTAGAGAGAAGAAGAGAAAAAAAAAATTAGAGTAGAGGAAAATATGAGATTAATAGAGAATGTTTAGAATATATATAGATTTAAAACAAATATTTATCTATTTTTAAATAATAATATCTTATAAATATCTCATTTAAATTTAAAAAATTACATTTATTATTATTATAATACATAAAATGAATAAAAAAATTAGATTAAAGGAGAAAATAGATTGAGTGATTTGAAGAGTTTTTAAATGTCACATCATCTCCTTGATGCTCTCCTTTATATATATATATATATATTTCATTAACTTATACTTAGTAATTTGTTAAAACTTTGATTTTTTTTCCCAACCACATCCAACAATCTCAATATCACCCACACAACATAAACATCCGATAACATCTAAAACATGATAGAAAAATAAGATGAAGATGTTAGAATATCAAGATCAATAATTTAAAATAAAAACTTTAAAGATTAACAAACATTAATAATTGAATAAATACTCAAACTTTAAATATTAACTAACAAACATTAATAATTGAATAGATACCCGAGAAGATTGTGTTATCATTAAAACGTAAATCAATCAAATTTGGAGATATGCATTAGAATTCATTGAAAATTGAAATTGAAAGAATTTAGAGAGAATAAGAGAAAAAAAAATGAGTAGAGGAAAATATGAGATTAATAGAGAATGTTTAGAATATATATAGATTCACAAACATATATTTACTATTTTTAAATAATAATATCTTATAAGTATCTTATTTAAATTTAAAAAACTATATTTATTATTATTATTATAATATATAAAATGAATAAAAAAAATAGATTAAAGGAGAAAATAGATAGAGTGATTTGAAGAGTTTTTAGAGTGCCACATCATCTCCTTGATACTCTCCTTTATATAAATATACTAGATACAAGTAACGTGCAATATGCATCTTTGCTTAATTTTATTTATAGAACTAGAGAACATAGCCGCGCTGCGCGCAGTCTTTTATAATTATTAAAAAATATACATATTTTAAAATAATTTTTGAGAGATTGTAGGGTAGAAATTTATTTTTATCCTACTCGTACAACATATTCTTATATGGACACATGAGGGTGTCGTGATCACAATTTTTTTCATAATGATGTTCATTGTATAACAAACCTGTTGTAGGTTTTTGAAAAATTATGAATAATTAAAGTGCCGAAAATAAAGTTCGAAACGTTTGTTGTACATGTTCTTTTATTTTTTTTATTATTATCATTATATCATACGCTTTGTGTGATTTTTTTTTTTTTTATAAAAAAATCTAAATTATGTATAAGAAAGTTTATGTTTTGTGTAAGACTTATTTTGGCCGATTACCCATTTGAACACTTTATTTTTAAAACTTAACTTTTAGATCTTGTGTTTTATCAAAAGGTTAAATATATGAATGAATAGATCGATCATTTGAACATTATATTTTGGCAGCTTACCCGTTTTGACCCTTTATTTTTAAAAATTAACCTTTGGACCATGTATTTATTCAAAATGTTCAAAATTATTTATAAAAAATAAATTATATTAATAATATATATTTTCTGTAAGGGTTCACACCATTTTGAACATTGTATTTCATCCAATTACCTATTGGAACCTTTATTTTTTAAAATTAACTTGTGGACCTTAAGTTTTGTCAAAATGTTAAAATAAGAATAGATAGATCGGTTATTTGAACACTATATTTTGACCAATTACTCGTTTTGACTCTTTATATATAATTTATGTTTTCTATAAGAGTTCACACCATTTTGAACTTTGTACTTTAGCCGATTACCTGTTTGAACTCTTTATTTTTTAAAATTAACTTATGGACCTTGTGTTTTGTCAAAAGGTTGATTACCCGTTTAAATCATTTATTGTTAAAAATTAACATTTGGATCCCGTGTTTTGTCAAAAGCTTAAAAATACAAATTGATAGATTATTTATTTATTATTATTATATGCATATATTTTTAATTGACATCTACTACTACTACTACTATTATTATTATTATTATTATTATTATTATTATTAAAACAAAAATAAGAAAAATGAGAAAATAGATAGAGTTTTTTCCTTAATTAATTAATTAATAGCCATAAATTAGAAAAATAAAATAAAAAATGAGAAAAGTTAAAAGTTATTTATATTTATAATTTAATTAAATAGTTATCGTAATTAAATATTTAATCAAATTTTAATTAAAATTAAAAAATGTTAAAAAAGAAGAAAATAAAAAAGGTGCTTTGGAGCAGTCACATCATATAAATATATTATAAAATATACACGCCTTCGCGTAATTTTTTTTTATAATAATTGTAAATATATATTCAAGGTAAGTTTATATTTGTTTGATAAATATTATAATTTTAATTTATACATTTTGTAATTCAACTATATATATTTAACATAATTCTATAACTGTTTAATTAATTTTATAATTGTATAATGTGAGTGAGAAATTTATAACTTTTGTAATTCCTCCATTTTTTTAAGTTATGCTCTAACAATAAAATTGTATTTAAAGTATTTAATTAATCAATTATTTGTTTCTCTCTCATTTCAAGAAATTAATAGAATGTATAATAGCATTTGAAAAGCAAGAGATGTGAAAAAATTAAGCTAACAAACAATATTAATATCAATTGTCATAATTATATACTTTTTAATTCATAATATGTTCATTGTTTCTAAAAAAGATTTTTTGTGCTTCATATCAACCTCCACATCTTTTATTGTTACTGGAATGTCTACTAAATTACAATCTATAAAACATTTATTTACTACAGTGAAAACAACAAATCCAAACAATACCATTAGTAATATCGTTTTGTCACAAGTTTGAGAAAATTTCAAATGAGAGAAAAATACAATTATTAATATTGATAGTTAATGATAATAATTATATAATATTTTGTACAACTATTCACTTTTGAATAAAAAACATAATTATATTATAATAAGAAAATAGATATATAGAGAAGCAAAATTCAAACAATACTAATACCAATACTTGGTTAGCTAATTAAATTAGAAGATACAAATATCATTTTTTCAGTACATATAGTAAACAATATCATAGCACCATGATCCACGTTCAATTTTTTCTCCTACAAAAAACGTAAGAAAAATACAAAAATCTATAAATCAACCATAAATAAATATACATATATTGTACAATCGGCGAGTTCTCTCTACATTTGTCAGGTGCACAAAACTTACTTGAAAATACTTTTTTGAAATTTTTTACTTTTTTTTTAAGTTAGATATTTAAGTATTAATTAATAGCTTTATGTTTTTTTTTTTATATCTATAGATAGATGCTATATTTAAACTCCATTTAAAAAAAAATACATATATCTAAAATAAAACAACATTTACATAAAATACATTACTACATTAATTTATAAATATATTTTTTTTTGAATGTATTAATTTATATATAAGCGTAGTTAGTAGTTACATTTTTTTAAATTTTATTATTACTATATTTTTTAAATGTGTAAAATAGATAGAGTAAATGATAATATCTTGTAAATATCTTATTTAAATGTAAAAAAAAAACATGTAACTACATTTTTTTAAATTACTATATTATTATAATCTATAAAATGAATAAAAAAATAGATTAAAGAAGAAAATAGATATTTAAATTTAAAAAATATGTAACTAATTACATTTTTTAAAATTACTATATTATTATAATCTATATAAAATGAATAAAAAATTAGATTAAATAAGAAAATAGATAGAGTGTTTTAGAGCAATTTTAGAGCGCCACATAATCTCCTTGAAGCTCTCCTTTATATAATATATAGATTTAGTAATTATTTTTATTAAATTTATATTACTGTCATATAAATTTCAAATAAATATTCTATTAATTTATTTATTTTTGTTTAAGTTTATGTTTGTTCTATTTTTTGAATTTGGGAGTGACAACAAGAGATTATATATTATATGTTGACGCCATTTTTCGTCAACAGTGAAAAAAGAGCACGTAAACAATAATCAGTAATGGACAATAAACATATGATAATACACACACGATTTTTTACGTGGTTCAACAATTAAAATCTGCACAGTCCACGAGTCTTTGTTATTAAACTCAAGATGATCTCTGAAAATTCTTCAAAGATGAATTCTTCAGAGTTTTCTCTCTAGATCACCAAAATTCCCTCCTTTACAATAGTGCATGACCTCTCTATTTATAGAGAAGATTTCAGAATACTATCCCACATATTTCAGGTAGTTACTCTATATTTGCAAATAAATTAAATGGCATTAAATGCCTGCAATCCGATATAAAAGGAAACGTCCCCTGAAGACCAGGGGGCGTATAACTAATCAAATAATATCCCTTGATTGTAGGGGATTTACAGTAATAAATGTAGACCATGTCTCTTATAGACGACTCATTAGGATATTAAAAGTTATTATCCTATATCACCAAGGTCATATTCTCCCAGGTTTCTTACTGACTTTCGAGCTATAACATATCCCGAGGCCACATGACTTTGAGCTCGTACGCGTGTCAGGCTTGGAGCCCCTGATCCGAGGTCATCCTCGAGAATAGATGCACCTCGGGGTCTACCTTTCGAGCTTGTGGGGATTTCGAGGCTACCATCTTCGAAGTCGTCTCTGTTTCGCAGGCTCGATGTTTAGATTTCGCACATATTCCGGACTTTACGAGTTCATTCATTATGACTCCAGCTTTCGAGGTCACAATTCTCATGGCTCGAAATCTAGGTATAACATCTTGCCCCCTCAAAAGTATTCGTTCGAATCCTATGAGAAGGAAACTTTTGTACTACTTTCTTCAGGAACCGTACCGTCACATACTTGAGAATGGACACGTGTCAGTTGGGTATTGCCCATTCAGGGTACTCGAGTACCTTGGAAATCTGCCCACGATCATTCGTCTGCCACCTTTATGGTACCATCATATCAGTAATCCCTATCCGTTGGATCTTGCAAGGGTTTTATTCAATGTCCCAGATTAATCCCCTTTTTCTGTCTATATATAAGACCCCATTCATCATCTTCCTTTTTTTTTTTCGCTCATCAGAAGAAGGAACAAAAACAAAACCAGAAACACTCTCTGAAAACTCCTTGCTTGTGCATGTTCTCTCAACCGAAGAAGCAAAGGACCGCCGGTTTGTTCGAGATCATAAGCTCATACCTGTAGCCTCTCCTTCAATCAACGATTTCTCTGCAATCGCCATTATTGTGTAAGTGTCTGATTTTTATTTTCCCTTATGCCAGTTTCTGTCCATATTGTTCTTGTTATTTCTGTGAATGTACTAGTTTATTTTCTTAGTACGATGCGTTAGGGAATTTTTGACCAATAGGCTTTCACGTTTAAGTCTCCCATACTAGGTTTAAACCACTGGTTCCATACCCAGTTTTGGTGTTTGAGCAAGATCTCTTTTTTCTGGGTTTTAAAATTTTAAAAGACGTATCTTGCACACCAAGATATTTGGGTGGAAAACCTTGGTTTTGAAGAATGCACGGTACCCAATGTTACCTTTTCTGAATAATCGCCACCTTTTTTCCCTGATAATTCGGGATTTTAAAAAGGTTATGCCCACTCTCCTCCTTTTTCCCGTAGAATACACGTTTTGACTCTTTAATAGGGTCTTAATATCGATCTCGTTTTGTTCTTAAACTCCGAGCTTGTCCTGTCGAACTTGTAATCTTTGAACTCTTGCATGCATGGCCCTCACCATTTTTTCTTTCTCGCTAGATGTCACAGAATCTGGAAAGACGGTGGGGGTCGTTGCCGGCAATCCCTTACTCGCTCAAAACCCCGAGCCCGGAGTCGTTGTTTGCTCGGAATCAACGTCGAATTCGTGAGTACAACCTCGCGTGCGAACAGGAGGATATTCGAGCTCATTATCGCCGCCAAATAGACGAGGTCATAGAGAAGAAAAGGAGGATCCTTCGAGATGCTATTTATCCAGAATCCAACTTAGGGCCCAGGCTGATCCCAATTGACCCTAAATTGACAGTGACCGTTGCGTACAGCCTGGGAGAGCTCCAATTTTCACTCATGGGGGAGCCTTCTACCTCGCAACCGATGAGAGAAATCTTCAAGGCTGAGCACTATTGGAGCTCGGTTACCTCGATAAATCAGGTAACTGATATTCTGGCTTTCCATGGCCTCAGGTTGTCAAGCTCCTTGAGATGTCGAGCTCCGACTGCTAACGAACGTAGCTGCTATGCTCTAGGGACTGGAAACCCTGACAACAGGCTGAGGTACGCGGCATGGAGTCAGGAACACATGAAGGCATGAGCGATATTGCCTTTGAAGTCTTTTTTCAAGGACTTCACGGATTTTGTTGGTTTGGCTCTGTTCCAACTCAACACCAATTCTTACAGGGTTCTGTCTGCCTTGAGGTCATTATACCACGAGCTGAAGTGGGAAGGACCTTCGCCGCAAGAGATTTTATATCTCTTCTGTCTGAAAAGTAATCCCTCCCAGGCTTGGGGAGGAGATGGCTTTTACTACCTTTCGAGCTATCCCAAAGAGAAAAAGGTATTTGAGGATCTCCCTAATCATCCACCTGATTTCAAAAAAGCCTTCTTTTGGACAGATGGCCTGTCCCTGTCTCGATGCTACTCATTCAGGCGGATTCGTAAGTATTCCAACCTTCTTTATCTCTGTGCTCGGGTTCTTATTTGTAGGTTCGTATTTAGTTGCAATGTGTCTTATTTTCCATCCAATTTTATCCGCCCTATACTCGACGACGCCATGAAGGAGCATAGAGAGACTCTGCTCCAACTCCCTTACGGCCGGAGGTCTCTCTCGTACCTCTTACACGAGAGCAAGCTCCGAGCTTGCGGGCTTTTGGGAGATGTCCAGTCCACCTCGGACTGGTCCAACAAGAAGTATGATCATTGGGAGCAGGTGCCTTTGCCCACAGGCATCCTCCCCCCGAGGAGAGAGGTGAGGCCTCCACCTCCAGCTCGCCGAAGGAGTCCACCATCGGGGAATGAGGCTAATGATGAAGCCTCAAGCTCAGACTCGGATGAAGAAGGTAAAGTCATCCTTAGCTCTAGAATGTGGTCCCCCACCTTATTAAAACATAAACCCGATAGGTTAGTTTTATGCCCGGATGATAGATACCACTTCTACAAATGGACTCGGGTAGACGACCGAGTTCATAGGTTTGATAGTTGGCTCGGGAAGTATGACACCATGTACAGTCTAAATGAGGTGTGGAACGGGATAGCCGTCCAATACGGGACCAATGATTATAGGGATCTTTCGAGGTTGACGCCCACCTATAGGGAAGGTACTCCCCCCGCCTCTTCTGAAGATGGGGGAATTTCGTGGTCCCCGAGCTCTAGTTCGGGGGAGAGTTCCAGTTAGGTCTTTCTTTACTTGGTTTTTTTTTCAATTTTATTAGCATGATGTCTAACTTCGATTCGAACTGTGCAGGTGCCATGGATCCCGACCTTGACGCAGTGCTCTTTAGTGATGAGGGAGCTGGAGCTCAGAAGAGTAAGCGCCCAAGAGCCTCGCGGAGGTCCGACCGACCATCCAAGGTCCCCAGACGCTCCGAGAAGACCCCAACGGCTCAGGCTACTGCGAGCACAACCGAGGAGCCGATCGTCCAGGTTGATGCATCTGGTTCAATCACGCCCATCTTGCTTCCTCCAACCGATACTCAAATAACAGTCGGTCGGCCTCCGAAGAAGCCTTCCGTCTCCAAGGTCCTACTGCCGACGGCCCGACCTCATGTTGAGGAGTTCGTGCTTGACGGTGCTGCTGGGACCCAAGGGGTTGTACTTAGCTCGGACGTCCTCTCTTGAGTGGGTCAGAGTTTTTCAGGCTTCGGGGCCGACCATTGGGGCCTTGTGCACAAGGCCTCAAACTGTAATACTCTTTATGATAAGAGTATTGAACTTACTGCCGCGGTAACCTTCGCAACTCTCCTTTAATTGTTTGTGTCCCAGCTCATGATCTAATTCATTCTTTGTATTTCAGGCCCTTGTCGTTTCAGCACAGCTTAATTATAAGCTAACCAACGAGGTGAACACGAGTATGTCTCTGGCCCAAGAGTCGAGGGATCTCCAGCTTAAGATGGCTGATGAACTCAAGGACTCGAAGACCGAACTCGAGAATGTGAAGATTCGTCTCGCGAAGCTGGAGAAGATGAAAGCCGAGCTGAACAGGCGAAGACTCGTCTTGCTGAGCTAGAGAAGGCTAATGCTAAACTCGAAGAGGAGAAAGCTGCTACTTTCGACATCATGGAAAGCGAGAAGGCCCGCCCCCTGAGCGAGTTCAAAGAGCAGAAGGAGAAGGCGGTTGACCAGGCTATGTACAAAATTTGGGTTGACAATGCCGACCTCGATACCAGCTTCCTGGGTCCTCTCGAGGCCAAGTATGTAGAGTGGTGGAGTGCCCATCTTGAGGCGAGTGAAGCCGCCCGAGAGGCTGCTCAGAAGGATAGTCATGCTATTCGTTCTGGGGGGTCTAGTGCCGTTGACGCTGGAAAAGCCAAGGGAACTGCTCCTTCCTGGTCCTCACCTCGAGGCTGCGTCCCTTTATTCTTTGTAACTATTTTAATTTATGCCCGTAGGGTTCGATACAATTTCTTTTTATATTAACTTATATATGCTTTACATTTCCTGGCTCAAAATATTTTGCATATTTTATATTAATGAGTTATTTATGTTTATTTCTTCGTGCAAACATAGTTTGGATTTAGGCTCGAAACTCGATGCATTCAAGCATAGTTTGTTCGAATTATCCGCTTCCGATCTTGTTATTCATCAAAGTCGGATATTACTTTAACCACGAACTCGAAAGTACTTGTATGGTGTGTAATATAAATGGTCTAGTTATATCCTATTGCTTAGTTACTTTTTCTCATCCTCGGTTATTTCTCCGAAGTTATGAGTTCGAAACTATTTTCCCATAAGATATTCCAGCCTCAATCTCAACTTATCTCGAAGTAGGTTTAAATTTCAACTCATCGATTAGTTTTTAGCTGGTTTGTTCCAAACCTATTAAGGTCGTGTTTGGTTTGTAATCCATACACTTGTATTTTTAATCTGGTTCGCACGTTTGGTTATATCCAAACGTTTTTATCTTTTGACAATTTGGTTACGTCCAAACTATCTAAGCTTGCGCATCTGGTTATATCCAAACACTTGTATGTTTTTGACAATTTGGTCGCGTCCAAACTATCTAAGCTCGCGCATCTGGTTGTATCCAGACACTTGTATGTATTTCGTGTATGTTATTTTATTTTTTAAGCTGATGGTACATGTACCAATGATGCCCCCTTAATATCCTATGAGTGTGACCATAGGTTATTAAATTAAGAGAGATTGCAAAACTAAAAAGAGATAACATATTGAACGAAATAGATCTTTATTTGACGAAATTCAAAAGCTGAAAAATTAATACAGATAGAAAATCATGGTTACAGGCAACACTTTTCCTATACTATTGGTAGTAGGGTCTTAGGTGTTCGCCATTCCATGGTCACGGTACCAGGCTCCCATCCAATCTTGCTAGTTTGTACACACCGGACCGGATGACTGACTCTATCTGGTATGGTCCTTCCCAATTCGGCCCGAGCACACCAGCTGCTGGATCTCGTGTTGCCAAGAATACGGGTCTTAACACTAGATCTCCCACACCGAATTTTCGATCTCGAACCCTCTTGTTGAAATACCTGGTAGCTCGTTGCTGGTAGGCAGCGTTCCTTAGCTGAGCCTCATTTCTCTTTTCTTCAATCAAGTCTAAGGTTTCTTCGAGATGAGTGTGGTTTGAGTCTTGGTCGTAAATTTGAGTTCGGATTGTTGGAATTTCGACCTCAATAGGCAACATAGCCTCACATCCGTATGCTAGAGAGAACGAGGTATATCCCATTGAGGTTCGAGCAGTGGTCCTATAACCCCATAAGACTTGGGGCAATTCTTCGGGCCAACGTCCCTTCGCTTCCTCCAACTTTTTATTTAATGAACTCTTGAGAGTTTTGTTTACAGCCTCGACCTGGCCATTTGCCCGAGGATGAGCCACTGACGAAAAACTCTTTATTATTCCATTCTTTTCACAAAAGTTGGTAAACAAGTCGCTATCAAACTGGGTTCCGTTATCGGACACAATCTTCCTCGGCACCCCATATCGGCATACAATGTTCTTTACCACGAAGTCAAGGACTTTTTTGGAAGTTATTGTTGCCAACGGTTCAGCTTCTGTCCACTTTGTGAAGTAATCCACTGCGACTACACACATATTTTACACCACCTTTGCCAGTTGGGAGAGAGCCAATGAGGTCGATTCCCCATACCGTGAATGGCCATGGGGATGTTAACATGGTCAGCTCGGATGGTGGAGCTCGAGGAATCGTGGCAAATCTCTGGCATTTGTCGCATTTCTTTACATATTTGAAAGAATCTGACTTAATGGTGGGCCAAAAATATCCTTGGCATATGATTTTCTTGGACAAGCTATGCCCCCCAGAGTGGTCTCCACAGAACCCTTCGTGAATTTCTTCGATGATCCTCTTGGCTTCGGGTGGAGTTACGCACTGTAGTAATGGCATGGAATACCCCCTTCTATATAGCTTTCCGTCCATCATGGTGTATAGGGGAAGCTGATACATTAACTTTCGAGCCTGGTTCCGGTCTTTTGGAAGGACACCGGTCTCGAGATATTCCACTATCGGGGTCATCCACGTTGGCTCGGACTCAATCATACATACGTCTACCTCCTCCGGCTCGTTGATGCTAGGTGCTGAGAGGTGTTCTATGGGGACAACGTTCAGTTCATCATTCTCAGCGGAGGTAGCGAGCCGAGCTAAAGCATCTGCATTTGAGTTCCGCTCTCGGGGAACCTGTTCGATTGTATAAAATTCGAAACACTCCAATGCGGATTTTGCCTTCTCCAACTAAGCCGCCATTCTCATGCCACGAGCCTGGTATTCTCCTAGGATTCGGTTAACAACGAGCTGGGAATCGCTGTTGCAGTGTATTGCTTTAGCTTTGAGCTCCTTGGCTATACGAAGCCCCACCAGCAAAGCCTCGTATTCGGCTTCATTATTCGACGCCTTGAAGTTGAATCTCAAGGCAGAATGAAATCTGCTTCCTGCGGGGGTAATCAAAATGATTCCTTCCCCCGATCCATGTTCGTTGGATGAGCCATCGACGTATAGTTTCCACAGCTCGTGGGTCGGGGTTATGACTTCATTGTTGGTCATACCAGTACATTCCACTATAAAGTCCGCCAACGCCTGCGCCTTAATGGTCGTCCTCGGGTGGTAGGTGATCTCGAACTGTCCGAGCTCAACAACCCATTTAAGAAGTCGACCTGAAGCTTCTGGTTTAGACAAGACTTGCCTAAGTGGTTGATCAGTCAACACGTGGATGGGATGTGCTTGGAAGTAGGGGCGGAGTTTACAAGATGAATGAATTAGACTAAGCGCTAGCTTCTCCATCAGGGGGTATCTCGACTCTGCCCCTAGTAATCTTTTACTGATGTAGTAAACGGGTCTTTGTACCTTATCTTCTTCTCGAACGAGTACTGCGCTTATTGCGTGTTCGGTGGTGGAAAGGTATATGTACAGTATTTCTCCCGTTTTAGGTTTTGATAAGATAGGGGGCTCGGCGAGGTGCTTTTTAAGTTCCTGGAATGCCAACTCGCACTCCTCTGTCCATTCAAATTTCTTTCCACCTCTCAAAAGGTTAAAAAACGGGAGATAACGGTCCGTAGATTTCGAAATAAACCTACTTAGGGCCGCCATCCTGTCGGTCAAACTTTGGACATCCTTGTGTCTTCGAGGTGAGGGCATGTCAATCAGGGCCTTGATCTTGTCGGGGTTAGCTTCTATTCCACGAGTGTTTACGATAAAGCCCAAGAATTTTCCTGATGATACCCCGAAAGTGCACTTATGAGGATTCTGTTTCATGTTATACTTTCGGAGCACGCCAAAGAACTCTTCGAGGTCATCAACATGGTTATCGTTAAGTTGAGATTTGACAAGCATGTCGTCAACATAAACCTCCATGTTGTTGCCTATCTGATCTGAAAACATCATGTTCACGAGCCGCTGGTATGTGGCCCCAGCATTTTTGAGCCCGAATGGCATGACATTGTAACAGTATAGACCCTTATTCGTTATGAAGCTCGTATGTTCTTGGTCGGGGGCATGCATGGGAATTTGGTTATATCCAGAATAGGCATCCATGAAAGACATCAGGCCATGCCCCGCCGTGGCATCCACGAGCTGGTCAATCCTTGGTAACGGAAAACAGTCTTTCGGGCAAGCTTTGTTGAGGTCTGAATAGTCAATACAGGTTCGCCACGTCCCATTGGGTTTTGGGACCAACACCGGATTGGCTACCTAGTCAGGGTAAAAGGTATCCCTAATGAATCGGTTTGCCTTCAACCTGTCAACCTCCTCCTTTAGTGCCTTCTTTCTATCTTTGTCCAGTTGTCTTCGCTTTTGTTTCTTCGGAAGGAAGCTTTTGTCTATATTCAGTGCGTGGCTTGCTATATTCGAACTTATCCCCACCATGTCCGAGTGCGACCACGCGAAGACATCCTGGTTCTTCTTCAAAAAGCAAATTAGTTGCTATTTCGTCTCATCTTGGAGGTGTTTTCCAACCTTCACCTTTTTCGAGGGATCAGCTTCCTCGAGTTGAATTTCTTCGAGCTCTTCTAAGGGTTCGAGGCCAGCTTTCTCCTCAACCCTTGGATCGATCTCTTCATCAACTTCTAAGACTATCCCGTCTTTATCTTGAATAATGACGAGTGTTTGTGCGCTCGTCTGTTTCTTTCCTCTCAGGGAAATGTTGTAGCATTCCCTCCCAGCTAATTGATCTCCCTTTAATGTTCCGACGCCGCTTGGGGTCGGGAACTTAAGGGCCAGATGCCTTACTGATGAGACTGCCCCCAGCCCGACCAGGGCGGGTCTCCTGAGCAGAACATTGTAGGCTGAAGGTAGATCCACTACCACGAATTCCATCATCTTAGTTGTCGAGACTGGGTAGTCTCCTAAGGTTACCGGGAGCTCGATGCAGCCCATGCAGGCGGTTCCTTCTCCTGAAAAACCGTATAGAGTAGTTGCACATGCTTTCAGGTCACGAAGGGAGAGTCCTATCTTCTCGAGGGTTGCTTTATAGAGGATGTTAACTGAACTCCCATTGTCTATAAGAACTCGGTGGACCCTCTTATTTGCCAGATGGAGAGTGATGACCAATGGATCATGGTGAGGAAACTGAACATGGGACGCGTCTTCCTCAGTAAAAGTAATTGGTTGGGATTCAATCCTCTGACTTTTTGGAGCTCTAGGTTCGGGTTCGTAGGGAGACCCGTTCCCGATCTTCAGCTCGTTAACATATCTCTTTTGGGCATTTCTGCCCGTTCCTGCGGGGTGAGGCCCTCCCGAGATGGTTATCACATCCTCTCCATCAATCGGCGGGGGCCTATCCTCTTCCCGAGTTTGGGAATTATTGTTTGGTGCGGGCTGCGATGCGGCAACTCTCTAGTTCGCGATCGCCTGATTAGTACTCTGGTTCTTGACATATTGTCTAAAGTAACCTCTCGAGATCAATCCTTCGATCTCGTCTTTCAGCTGTCGACATTCATCGTTAGTATGCCCGGTGTCTCTGTGAAATCGGCAATACTTGCTTGAATCCCTCTTGGACTTTTGATTTCTCATCAGGTCCGGATGCCTAAAGGGGACCTGGTTTTCATTAGCCAAGTATATGTTCTCCCGAGACTCGTTGAGCTCGGTGTATACTCTATACACGGAGAAATATCTCTCCCCCTTCTTTTTCTTTCCTCCTTCGGCCTCGGGGTTACTTCCTTCGTTCTTTTTTCTCTTGGAAGGGTTTTCCACAGCAGGCTTTGAAGCTACTGGGTCCGCCGAGGTTGAGGCAGAGTTTACGTTTATCGTTGTAGTTTCGGGCTGGGAAGTCACATTAAGTGTCGACCTCGCTTCCTCTACATTGACAAACCTCTGCGCTCGTCTATTAAACTCGGTTAGGGACCTCACCGGTTTTCTTTGCATATCGTCCTAGAGGGCGCTTCCTGGCATTACTCCTGCCTGGACAGCCATTAAATGTCCACTGTCATCCACATTTCGAGCTCGGGCAGCTTCCAAGTTAAACCTTGTAAGGTAACTTTTTAATGTTTCGTCTGGTTGTTGCCGAACATTAGTTAGGGTTGACGCATCATGTCGAACCCCCATCATGGCTTTGAATTTCTTTTTGAAGTCTTTAGACAGCTGCTCCCAAGAGGTTATTGAATGTCTCTTATATTTTTCGAACCAGCTTTTAGCTGGTCCTGTCAATGATGCTGGAAATAACATGCATCTGAGCTCGTAACCCATGTTACTGACTCTCATGATGGTGTTGAACGTACTCAGATGACTATATGGGTTGGTCTTTCCCTCGAACGTCGGGACGTGAGGGATCCGAAACCCTTGTGGAAATGGAGTGTTGGAAATATGGGGAGCAAACAGTTCAAGCTCCTCATCAGAATCTTCATATCGATCATGCTCTTGCTCGTTTTTCAAAAGCCTGAATGCCTTTTCCAGCTGATCGATTCTCTCTTGGACTGGGCCCGCGAAAGGCAAAGTTTGGAATCCGTTGTCGTCGATCTCAATTCTAGGCTCGCATCTTCGTAAAGGATCTTTACGCCTATTCAAGCGGTCCCTCAGGTCCGGATTTATCGGGTCAGCATTACCCCGACTCTGATTCAGGTGTTCTCGCAGGTCGAGGCAATTTCTGTGGCTTCCAGTATTCTTACGACCTCGGTCATGCTTACTGACCGACCTGGTGTCTCCAGAATCGTCGCTGGTAAAACTCGTCGCATAGTTATTTCGAGATGGATTTCTTCCATGCCGCCTCGTCTCCGCCGTGCGAGACCGAGATGTTTGACTTCTTTCTGATGGGGCACCTCTCCGTTCCTGGAAATCTTCCCCGTTTCCTTGTCTCTCTCCCGCACGCCTTTCTCCCTGATCTCGAACTGGTTGAGCATTCCTGCGAGGGGGCGAAGGATATCTTATTGGTGATGGAGGGAACCGTATGGGCGACGGTGGCTGCCACCCATTTCGCGGCCTAGACGGTCCGCAGTTTGCCCGAGATGGGTTGGTTGCGTGTGGTGCATTCCCAGGGGCTTGAGTCCGAGCCTCTGCAGGGGCTCGGTTGTTCTCAGTTCCCCCAGGTGCTTCCACAGGTGGATTAACCGGACCCCTAGCTTGAGTACTTCTCTGGGGCCTAGGAGGAGCGGATGGCTCTGCTGGTGCCGGTGGTTGTGTCGGGGCCCTAGCCCGAGCATTTCTTGGGGCAGCATTTTTCCGTGGACGCCCACGGGGCCTACGGGGAGGAACATGCACATCCCTAGGAGGAGGAGCGTGGTTTTCACGCGGAGACGGGGGCTGAGCCACCTGCGCCTCCGCGGCTATCCTAGCTAACTCCTCCTTCCGCTTGTTGGCCTCTGCCAACTGCTGTTTCAGTTGCCGGTTCTCGAGTTCCACAATAGGAACATATTGCTCAGGATTGTAGTACATATCCTCATCTCTTGGTGGAGGAGGTGGTCCCCTAGAATCGGAGGATCCACTCCTTTCTTCGACATCTGGGTTTTCCATCGGCTGTTTCCCAGGACGTCTTGGGTAATTCTCTTCAGGTGTATTATGATTATTAGTGGCCATGACTTTTTCAGGAATGAATGCTTAAGGCTCTCAATGAAAGCACCAAACTGTTGACGCCGTTTTTCGTCAACAGTGAAAGAAGAGCACGTAAACAATAATCAGTAATGGCCAATAAACATATGATAATACACACACGATTTTTTACGTGGTTCAGCAGTTAAAATCTGCCTAGTCCACGAGTCTTTGTTATTAAACTCAAGACGATCTCTGAAAATTCTTCAAGGATGAATTCTTCAGAGTTTTCTCTCAAGATCACCAAAATTCCCTCATTTACAATAGTGCATGACCTCTCTATTTATAGAGAAGATTTCATAATACTATCCCACATATTTCGGGTAGTTACTCTATATTTGCAAATAAATTAAATGGCATTAAATGCCTGCAATCCGATATAAAAGGAAACGTCCCCTGAAGACCAGGGGGCGTATAACTAATAAAATAATATCCCTTGATTGTAGGGGATTTATAGTAATAAATGTAGACCGCGTCTCTTATAGACGACTCATTAGGATATTCAAAGTTATTATCCTATATCACCAAGGTCATATTCTCCCAGGTTTCTTACTGACTTTTGAGCTATAACATATCCCGAGGCCACATGACTTCGAGCTCGTACGCATGTCAGGCTCGGAGCCCCTGATCCGAGGCCATCCTCGAGAATAGATGCACCTCGGGGTCTGCCTTTCGAGCTTGTGGGGATTTCGAGGCTACCATCTTCGAAGTCGTCTCTGTTTCGCAGGCTCGATGTTTAGATTTCGCACATATTCCGGACTTTACGAGTTCATTCATTATGACTCCAGCTTTCGAGGTCACAATTCTCATGGCTCGAAATCTGGATATAACATTATATGTTTAATGTAATATTAAATATTATATGTTGATTTTAATTTTAAGTTTCTTGCTAGTTTTTTAAAAAAAGTAATTTGTTGCTAATTGACAATAAATTATATTATATGTTTAATATGATATTATAATATAAAACATGGTAAGTTTAAGTTTAGTTCAATTTTATTTAAGTTATAAAATATATGATTTTATTATTTTTAAATAATTATCATGGCAAAATATCTCAAAAATATCCTATTTTAATTTATTTAATTATTTATTATTTTTAAATAATTATCATTGTAAAATATCTCAATAATATCTTATTTTAATTTGTTTAATTATTTATTATTTTTAAATAATTATCATTGTAAAATATCTCAGAAATATCATATTTTAATTTTTTAATTATTTATTTTATTTTATTTAAGTTTAAGTATTTACAAACTACGATTAAATATAAGATTATTCTGTTAAATATAAGAATATTCCGTTAAAGTTAACATTAAAAATATAAAAAACGGTTAAAACAAAAAAAATTTGTTATCTATACACTTATTATATAGAAGAGATATATATAAATATTGTTTATTTATTTAAAATTTATATGACAACGATAAGATTTAATAAAAAATAATTAATAAATTATACAAATAAAATTAAGTAAATGTGTACATTACTTATATCTAGTAATATAAAAATATGTTTATTGAATTTATTTTAATTATAATTTCATAAATTTGTATTTGAATTTTTATCAAACATTTGTGGTTATTTATTTGATAAAGAAAATTTCATAATTTAAAAAAAAATATTAACTTCTAAATTTTAATAAATGAGTTACACAATTTTATTCTATAATTTTTATATTTTGTAAAGTATTGTGCAAATCAAGATGACCTAATATAATTATAAATATAAAGGCATTCGTTAATATATAGAATGTACGTATTTAGTTTACGATATATATAATATTTATGGAGTGTAATACATTTCTCTTTTTATATTTTATGATTTTTAATTTTACAAAATATATTGAAATTAAGTCTAATTCAATCTAAGTCATCAAACTTTTTTTAATATGACCCACTACATGCGCGTTCACATTAGTTCATGAAATTTTATTGTATTAATACGAGGGTTTATAGCCCATACCCTTGGGTGGGGAGGTGGAGGCTTGGTCATCATAGCCAATCCTATGCCTAAAAAAATGTACATTATGTACATATTATATATTGTTTCTTATAATGGTGGTACTTGATGTCTCTTTTTATGACAGTATATTTGGTATTGTTGGTCCCTCTCCATGCGAGCTGTTTGATACTTATTTTTTCAAAATCATACTCAATAATTAAAAAATTAAATAAAATAATATAAAATCTAATAAATCAATTTTATTATATTTTTAAAATTTTAAATGAATTTTTATAATAAAATATAAAAATAATTAACCTAGTCCAATTATGTACTGCTACGTATACGCTGATTTAGAAGTTAACGGTGAGTTATCTACGGCTATCAAAAAAAATATAACGGAATGTATTTATGTCCTAAAAAAAGACTAGGTATTAAACTACTAATTTTAAAAAATTTGAGTATTTTTACAGCTAATTACTTTAGTAGTTATAGTGAAAGTTTAGAAAACTGAATTTATATTTAAAATTTAATCAAAATCAGGGAACAAAATAATTTTACTATCTTTTAAAAGAAGAAATTCACTAAAAATATTTGAGTATGATTGGACAGAAGATGTTATTTTGTGATGGGGGTGCACTTGA
Source organism: Humulus lupulus (assembly GCF_963169125.1). Taxonomy (NCBI): domain Eukaryota; kingdom Viridiplantae; phylum Streptophyta; class Magnoliopsida; order Rosales; family Cannabaceae; genus Humulus; species Humulus lupulus. The sequence goes on along the minus strand of NC_084793.1, from coordinate 31,048,961 downwards.
GTTAACATTGAATAAAGAGTGCGACATGTGCACTATTTATTAAAGAAAAAAAAGCCCACAAAATAAATGACATTAATTATTATATAATTTAAAAAAAAAACTTGGAAACTATGAGATCATCAAATCAAGTAGTCAAATTTGAGAGTGGCCCTCCAAACCCATCAGCCGCCGCCGGCACTCATCATCGCCACCATTATCGTCCCTCCGGCCAAATAATAATATATATTATGATAAACAACATGTTATATATAAATATGTAACACTAGCAAGGGTTTGTTTTTTAATAGCTATACCCACATATGATCGTCGATTTATGTAGATCTACCTAAACTTAAGTTAGTGTATATTTATTTATTTAAGTTTTCATTGTGTTGAAACTTAACTTATAAATTTTCTTCTTCATTTAAAAAAAAAATAAGTATGTCGGCAAAATTCAACGACGTTTACATATTTAAGATCAATTAAAGTATTATTTTATTAATGAATTGATATGGTCATCAAGTTGCCAAAGGATGGGTTTGAAAAACCAAAACATGTAGCATTTCTTGTGAAATTCAATAGTAGTGTTTTGGTATTTCTTTCTAGTGTTATATACAATAATAATATTTAATTACACATTGATTTATTTGTAATTTTTTAAATATTATATTTTATTGTTTTTAGCTCCCGACTAAAAAAAATTAATAATAAGAATAATAATATTATTTTGAACTCTCTGGTTTTACTAAATACTTGTTTAGATCTTCTATTTTAAAAAAAATAAAATTATTTTATAGACCACGTATTTGGTAAATTAATTAGTTAAAAATAGCTCATAAGTTTAATTTTGATCAAATTATTTATGAATATGACTTCTTAAAAATTAATGTCTGTCAGAGATTTATGCATTTTCAAATTTGATGAACTCGTAAATAAAATTTGAGAGTTATAAAAATATTTTAATTAAAATTAAATTCATAGGAATATTTTTAATCAATTTACAAATACGAAGTTCAAACTCCTTATTTTTAAAATAAAAGTTCAAAGCAAATGTTTGAAAAAACACAAAATCCAAATAGCACTATTTTTTAATGATATCACACTTAATTAAAATGTCACTTAAGCATATACTAAATTCAGTTTTCTTTTTCACTCATTACCAATAAAAAATAAATATGACATGTACATGTTTATAGTGCTACTTCCGAATTAAAAATAAAATACAAAACTTTTTCAAAATTAGAAAGATCGTTTTTTAATAATAGCATATTTGACTCATTTCAAAATCGAGTCAAATACAAACAATGAAATCGTTTATTATGGATAAACCATAACGAAATAGGAACAAAATATAACCTTATTACTTCCTTGAGATCATTCATTATACATTGAATTAATTTCTTTGGAATCAATTTGAATGAATTTGAGAATAATTCAAATCAAGGCGGAAAGTATGGAGCATGATTAGCACATGCACATAAACAAAAGTTCAATAAGACAATAAATGTGGCATTATAGTTTCTCTTAATTAATAATTATAGTTAATTAAATCATTAATTTGCTTTTTTTTTGGGTTGTCATTTTTTTCTATATATGTAGATAGTTGCTTATCATATAAATAAATTGGGCAACATGCCGTCTTTTCAAGTACATATGTCACACGAATGACGAGTTAGAAACATGGTAACGTAATTTAATTTTGAGATTTCGTCATCTTAAACTTTGATACTAAGTAGCTTTAAATCTAGACATGTGGACTACTTGTGTAGTACTTTTGTATTAGAATCAAGTCTCAAACCACTTCACATATTTTCAGTAAAAATCCTACCAAAACTATATTATGACACGTACGTACTAGCTGAATTCGATTAATGTAACCAAATAATGTCGACTAAAGGTTGAAATAGACATTTATTTAAAAACATTATTTTCATTAGAGATATGGACCTTGGCCATCATATATATATATATATATATATATATTACACATATAACACAACCATACGTACCACTCTTGACAATGATTGATGTAATATAAAACGCTTAATTATAACTGAATTAGTCCAAATTATAGTAATTAAGGACAGGAAACATACTTAATTTAACTTGTATATATAATACATTTTTCGTTGCAAAACAATTATATTATTACAGGTCATTCAATTCATTATATATGGAAATGGATGCGCACATATATAAAAAAGCATTAACTAAAAATAACCAAGTATTGTTTACCTTGCTTTTAATTAGATTAAAAAGAAATTGGTAGGATAATTAAAAGGTGAAAAAGAGGAGTTTTCAAAGATATGGTAAAAAATGCGATGCCATGCATGAAGTGATATACCTCGCATTAGATATCATATCAATTCAAGCATCTAAAACGCTCAAATATTGGCGAATGTTTAATTTCCATCGATCATGACTGGGAATGAACACAAATATTAAGGAAGAAAAAACTACGTGCAATGCATATTTTCTTAGTTTAAAGTTGAAAATATTGTCTATAATTTTAATAAAAATTGGTTCACTATTTTAAAATATATATGTAACAACCTTTTTGTTATGGTTGTCAAAATATGTCTGTGTTGTTTCATCTACAGAGTTTGTTGATCAGTCTTTGAATTGATTTTTGAATATGTTGTCTCTGTTCGTACTACTTAGTCTCGAGTTTCATCTACTGGATGTTGTAGATTAATGAGTACACGTCAGCTTATGTCAGTATATTTGGAAACATGTTAAATCTGTTTAGCTGGTCGTTTTGTTAATCAGTTAGGTGTTAGGGTTGCTATAAATATAATAATCTGTTCCTAACAACCTAACCCTCTTTCTGTTAGTTGTTCATTTTGGTTGAGAAAACAGAATCTTGTTTTTCTCTCTTGTCTTTCTTTCTTTCTTGTGTTTTTGCAGGTTCACCATTGTCGAAGGGGGAGCTTGTTGCAGAGCTGTGGGAAGTTCTGATCAGATTCGAAGGGAGTTCGGATCTAGCTAGTAGAGGGATTCAACTAGCGTGCTCGAGGGGATCTTGAGCGTTTTTGAATCGAGGGATTCGATTCATAAGTTCCAAGGGATTTGGAAATTGTTCTTGAGTGGTTACTCAAGTTTTTAGGGTAATCTGTAATTTCAATAGTGTTAAGACGTTGATTTCATTTTGGAACTAGTCATTGTACTTAACATTTGATTTGTTAGTGAAAGTTACATCTTACCCGACCCAAGCACTAGTCGGCTGGAAATTGTTCCAGTGCAGATGAAGCTTGTAAAATTCTATGTGTGATTTTACTTTGCTTTAATTGTCTATTACATTCTAGTAGAATAATTTCTTGATTCAAGAAGTTAGATATTGTTCCTTCAATATATATAATAGAATGAATTATAGTTCTATAGTATATATAAATATTTATATGAATAATCTCTATATTTATGATATCTAAACACAACGTATTTACATGGCATATATATAAACTACAATAATATTTAAAAATAAATTAATAATAGAAATAAAATAATAATAATAATAGAAAAAGTCATAGCGTAGACAGTAGTATACATGCATCAATTACTTTTAGTTTCTAATATATCTCACAATGTCTATTGATGAATTTGATGAAGAAAATAGCTTCAATCACTTGATAAAAAAATAAACTATTACACAAATTTATAAGATAAAAAAATAATATGTATGTCTTTATTATTTTTAAATAAATATGATTTAATTTTTTAAATTATCATAAAATATCTATTTTAATTCATTTATATATATTTATGTTTATGTTTGTTCTAGTTTTTATATTTGGCAGTGACAACAAAAGATTATATAATATATGTTTAATATAAAATATATGGTTTTATTATTTTTAAATAATTATCATTGTAAAATATATCAAAAATATCATCTTTTAATTTGTTAATTATTTATTTATTTAATTTTAAGTCATATTTATAATCTACCGTTAAATATAAAAATATTCGGTAAAATATAAGAATATTTCATTAAAAGTTAACGAAAAAAAAATAAAAAACCGTTAAAACTAAGAATTTCCGTTATCTACACACTTTTTATATGGAAGATATATATACTATATATATGGATGATGAAATTCACCAAACTTTAATTTTCCTTTTTTATTTTTTCTAAATATAAGGATCTATAGATATATATACTCACACACACTTAAATTGTTTTCATAATAATAAAAATATATGTATATATATAATCAAATCTCACACTCACTGCTCTCTTCTCTTTTGTTCTTCATTATGTAATTCTCTTATATTTATAATATATATATATTTATATTTAAAGATATATATTAGGAACTTTTAGGAACAAAAACTATTACATATATGAATTTTTTCTATTTTCGGTATATGAATAAGTTGTAGTCTTATTTTTATATATATAGAAATGTATATATTATAGTTATAGAAGCCTCTTACAAAGTTAATAAAAATTTTGAATAATTTAAGGGTCGAAATCATAATCTAAATAATTTTTTTCACCCGTGCATAAAAAACAAAATAGCACACATACAATAAGCTATTTGAATCATAATTTCGTCACCCTATTATTCATAAAAATTTATAAGAAGTCTTCTATAATTACAATATACAGCACCATATAAAAAAATTAGGATTACAATTTATATATGTGCCGAAAATAAAAATAAAAAGTCACCATACATACAAACTAAAGTCCCCATACTGTAGTAACCCTATATATATAATATATCTTTTGTTTATAATTACTTTATGCAAGACGATTATTAATATACGATACAATTATTAAGCTCCACATGTACTTACTTAGTGACTCAACAATGAAAATATTTATTGATCTCGGTAACAATACTAGAGGAATATAAGTCTAACTACGAATAATTCGTCTATACACGATAGCTAGAATTAAAATACTTAGCAAAGAATTTTTTAATTTAATGAAAACTATTTTATGGTATTGATATTGGTATCCTAACCTTCACACAATCAAATGCACCCCGCTAATGTTAAAAGTAAACTTTATAATATAGTACATGACAAGAATTATAATGCTTCATCTAAAAATTAATTAGTGATTAGTGGAGTTACACATGTTTTTATTAATGGTTCAATATTCGTACACTTATTCCATGTGGGACACAATAGTCTAATAGTACGGACAACTACCATCGATAATATATATATATATATATATGATATTGAAAAGAAAAGAAAAAAGCTCATATGGAAACTAAAAAGTTTGGGCAATAAACATTTGGACAGAATAATATTGGCATTTTGGCCTGCTTTGGAATGTTTGAACATAAAAGCAAAATTGAAAAAGTGAATCAAAGTACTCTGTCCTAATTAACAAATCTACAAATGACAATATCATATATAAAATTATTGTATCGTGTCCATGTTCACGAGTATTAGTCATAAACCACAGGTCATTAATCAGTGCATATATCTTTAATGTTATAATGCATAGTTTATCATTTTTATTATATATATATATAAGTTTAATGGAGGTAAATAAAAATAAAGAGGAAAAGAAAATATATTCCCGCGATTTTCATTTACCTATTTTTTTTTTTTTAATCTAAAAATGTAAGTCAGCGCCCAAGAATCATATCCTCGTGAATATTTTGATACGTTTGTTTCTCAAAATCCGTAGAAGTCGTTGAACATAAATTAACGACCAAAATAAATAAAGAAATATACCTCCACTTTAAAATCTACGTGTCAGGGTTAATAACATAGATGATTATGGCATTCTCATCATTATTGCTATTCTATTCTTACGTATAAATAAATATACTACATACAAGCAACATATTTGTTTAGTTTATTTATAAAATTTATTAATTATTTTTATTAAATTTGTAGCATTATCATATAAATTTCAAATAAATAAACAATATTATATATATAAAAAATAACATAAACATATTAAAAAAAAATTTAAACAAAAATATTGTTTATGATTTTAAAATATAGATATAATATGATAACATTTTTAAATATAAATAATAAATTTTTAATAAAAATTAAGATTATGTATTATATATTATTGTTATAATAATATTTTATAATATTTAAATTTATATTAATATAAGTATTAAATATCCAATCTTATATTAAATATTATTATTATAATAATAATATTTTATAATATTTGAATTCATACTAATATAACTAGTAAAAGATTAAGATTAGATATTATTATCATAATAATATTTTATAACATTTGAATTTATATTAATATAATTATTAAATATGTAGTCTTATATTAAATATTATTATAGTAATACTAGTGTATCATTTTTCTTGAAAATTTGCAGGATATTATAAATACTTACAATGTACACCTTAATATAAATTTTTTTTGGATTATATCTATTCAGGTACCAAAATAGAAAAATGATGCACCGGTGTTGCAGAAAAAGGGGATGCGTTGTAGTCGTTCCCTATATATATACTAGGTAGAAGTCACATTACTTTAATTTTAAAGTTGTAAAAATGCTTTTTCAAACATGTATTTATTTTATTATATATTTTTAATAATCATATAAATTTTAAATAAATAAAAAAAATATCATAAAAATAAATAAATAAAAAGTTTAATATAATGTATGACATAAATGTATCAAAAAAAATTAGGGCAAAATATTTTCTATTATTTAAATAAAAAATAGTTCACTTTTAAAAAATATATATATAATAGAATGAATTACAGATTTATAGTATACATAAACATTTATATTAATAATCTCTACATATATGACATCTAAACACAACATTGGTATAGACATATATATATTTACATGGCTATATGACATATATATAAATTACAATAATATTTAAAAAGAAATTAATAATAGAATAAAATAAAATAATAATAGAAAAAGTCATAATGTAGAGTAGTATACATGCATCAACTACTTTTAGTTTCTAAAGTATTTCATAATGTCTTTTGGTAAATTTGATGAAAAAAAAAAAGCTTCAACCACTTGATAAAAAACATACTATCACACAAATTTATAAGATAAAAAAATGATACGTATGACTTTATTAGTTTTAAATAAATATGATTTAATTATTTAAATTATCATCTTAATTTATTTATTTTTAATTACGTTTATGATTTGTTGACGACGTTTTTCGGCAACTTAAATACGAAGAACACTAAACAAAGATATAAGAAATAAGAAAATAACAGAAATATTTTTACGTGGTTCAGCAATTAAAATCTGCCTAGTCCATGATTCAATGTTATTGATTCGTGATACTCTCTCAAAGCTTTATCAAAACAATTCAGCAAAGTATTCTCAGTACAATTTTTTTTCTACAAATGAAATTCCCCAAGCTATTTATAGACCTGGTTGACAGAATATCTTCTCCTTATTTCAGGAAGTTACAATTCAAATTTGAAATAAATACAAATAAATGCATTAATTACATAATATCCTGTGATAATTGGGATTTAATATCATATAACAACAAATCCCTAAGGAATAGGGATTTCCTAATAGTTGTCGTGTGTAAAACGCGTTGCTGACTTCGAATGCAAAGTTTACCCGCTTTCGATATCAACCAACACTTCGAGCTCGTTATTCTAGCCAGCTTCTTCCTTAGCTAGTGATTCCACCGAGCTCAACCTTCGGAGACCAACATCTTCGAGCTTGCAACGAAGGCTCGAATTACACCTATATGCATCGGAGAAGATTCATCCTTTTGAGCTTGACACTTAAGCTCGAGGCTTCTGAACTTGGCTTGATCGCCAACAAGAACAAGTCAGGAATTATGCGAATTCATACAAGTGTCCAGCTACTGCCTATTATTTTTGAGCTTACGCTTTACGAGCCTATATTCCGAGGCTCATTTATGATGGTGTCAAAATTTCGGTGTAACATTTTGCCCCTCAAAAGTGTTGGTTCAAATCCTATGAGAAGGAAACTTTTGAACTCCACTTTTCGAAAAACGTGCCACCTACCACACTCGAGTGTGGACATGCGTCAATTGGGGATTGCACACCAGGAGTACTCAAGTACTCTATTTTTCTGTACATGTCCTTTCATATGACCCCTTTTTGTCGCCAATGTTAGAATTAAACCCCATCCATCAAATCATTTTTCAACCCAAACCAATGGCCCAGATCCATTCGACCTTTGACATCCCTCTTTGACGTATATATACCCCCTCTTCTTCCTCATTCTCCACTTTTACTCTTCTGATAGCACCAATCAGAGAAAAAGAAAGGAAGAACTAGAGTTTTACTTGCATGTTCTCTAAGCCAAAGAAGCAAAACCATTCTAGCACATTTGGCTCCGTGAAATCACTCTTGATTCCACTACTCCAGCAGACGATCTCCTCATATCCTCGATCCAATTCGTGTAAGTTTCTAATCCTTATTCACATGTTTTTCTTTGTTATATATACATTTTCACTTTTTACGTGTTTCTTTTATCCATAAAGATGCCATTTCTGGTTTTTACCAGATTTCTAAGGCTTCATTTTTGCACTAAGCAAATTTTCTGGTGTAAATAGCCTTGGCATGCTTAGAATCATATTTTAGGCTAAAAGTTTTCTGGTAGGTATCTGCAAAAATTGAGTTTTTCTGGTAAATGGGGTTTTTTGGGTCATAGATTTCGTGTAGCTTAAGAAATAGGGTTTTGGTTTAGGGTTTAAATGCACGAATCCCGAAAAACATTGCCTTTTCAGGTAACTTCCAACTTTTTCCCTGGAAATTCAAGATTCTTTTTAAATCTATAATAATCGCCCCACTCTCGTGTGGGTGCACTCTCGATGCCTGAACTTTACAACTGTTCGGGACAATCATCCGAGTTAATTTCGCCCTTTCGAGCCTTCAGTCTCAATTGAGGCAATCTTGTTATCTCGAGCTTTCGAGCTTGAGTTATCAAAATTTTAATCCCTTCTTATTATTTTCTATATGATGGGCCCTCACCTTTTTCTTCCTTGTTAGATGTCGCAGTACTCTGAGAATCGGTGGGGGGCCGATATTGCTATCCTTTACCAACCATCCACTCCTAGTCCTAAATCGCCTTTCACCTGAAACCAACGATTTATCCGCGAGCACAAAGAACAGTGTGAGCAAGAAGACATACGAGACCGTTTTCGACGTCAGATCGATGAGGTCGAAGAGAGAAAAAGGAAGAGACTCCGAGTGGCAGCTTATCTTAACCCAGACCCTAAGATCAGACCTATCCCACTAGATCCCAAACTTAAAGTCACCGTAGCCTTTCCACCTGATGCACTTTCATTTACTTTAATGGAAGATTCTTCAACGTATCCATCCACCTCCCAAGCTCTCTTAGTCCCTTCCTCGAAGGAGGAGTCTTTTTAGGCTGAGCATTACTGGAGCTCGGTCACTTCCACCAGTCATATCTCTGAGTTACTAGCCTACCACAACCTCAAGCTTTCTGGTACACTGATGTGTCGTCCTGCAATCTCCAACAAAAGGAGTTGTTATGCCCCGAGAGATGGCAATCCCGATCGTAAAGTTAAGCTCGTTGCCTGGAGCCGCGAACATATGAGGGCTGGGGCCCTGCTACCCTTAAAGAATTACTTCAAAAAAAAATTAGATTACGTTGGTCTCACCCCCTTCCAACTCCAGACCAATTCTTTCAGGGTCTTGTCAGCCCTTAGGTCACTGTACCATGAAATGAAATGGGACGGGCCCTCAGCACAAGAGATATTGTATCTATTTTTCCTTAAGAGTAACCCTTCTCGAGCTCGTAGAGGAGACGGGTTCTACTACCTCTCGAGCTATCTGAAGGAAAAGTGATTATTCGAGGACATCCTAAACCATCCTCCAAATTTCAAGACAACATTCTTCTGGACGGATGGGCTCGCTGCTTCCTAATTCTACTCCTTCCAACGTATCTTTAAGTATTTCAACACGTCTTTTCCATTTTTCTTTGACCAATTGAGCTCAGAATATTCACTCTATTCTTACTTGCAGGCAACTACCATCGGCCTACTCCAAAAAAAGCCATGAAGGAGCATAGGGCAGCAATTCTCTAGCTCCCTTATGGTCAAAGGTCCCTCACTTACCTCCTCCATGAAGACAAGCTCCGAGCTTGTGGTCTTTTAGGTGAAGGCGAGTCCACGGATGATTTGGGGATTCGAAAATACCAGAGGTGGGAAGATGTGCCACTCCCCACTGCTAGACTTCCCCCCAGGAGGAAGACCTCGGGCTCGCAATTCTATGCCACTACCTCCCACCTTCAAGAACGACCAATCTTGGGCAATGAGGTTTACGACGAAGCCTCAACAAGCTCGGCGAATGGAGGTAAAGTAGTGTTGGACCACTCCATGTGGTCTCCGTCATTGCTTAAGCACTAGCCTGATGTGATGATCATATTCGAGGATCTTAGGGAAAACTTCTTAGCATGGCCAAGAGTCGACCTTAGAGCCCGTAGGTTCGATAGCTAGTTAGGACAATACCAGACCAAGTATAGTTTAAACGAGGTCTAGGATGTGGTAACTGTACAGTATGGGACCAATGTATATAGGGACCTTTCAAGACTATCCCCCACTTATCGAGAGGGGACTCACCTAGAGTCATCAAAAGATAGGGGAATTTCTTGGTCTCCGAGCTTAAGCTCGACCGAAAGTACCTATTTGGTTTCTTTTATCTTGGAGTCTTGTTTCTTATAATAACCTTTTTTCGATTACTTACATACAACCTTTTTTTTTTCAGGTGACATGGACTCGGATTTGGATAATGTGCTTAACAAGCCTATGGCCTCAAAGGCGAACAAATGCCAAAAACTGTCCAGAATGACCAACGTAGTCCCCCCAACCCAGGTGCCCCTAGAACTAAGTCATGTTGTTGGGCCCACAACGCCTTCTGAGGTCAGGCTAAGTCAGGCCACCGAGCCCAGAGCACCTTCCGAGGTCAGGTTGAGTCAGGCTCATGTGCCTCCCCCTGTTGTCCAAGCGAAATGAGTCCAATCTCTCGTACGAGACAGCTTCCTATTGATCTCGACTTATGTGCCCGAGTTCATTGTTGATAGCGCTGCTGGAACCCCCAGAGTCAACCTCTGTTTTGATGCTTTGACCCACCTGGGTCAAAGTTTCAGCAACCTCGGGGCCCCTCAGTGGGAATTTCTGAGCTCCTGCTAAGACGCCAATACTCTTTTCGACAAGAATTGCGAGCTATTTTCCTTGGTTAGTCATCTTTACTTTAGCCCCTTATTCTGTACTATATTTGACTTGTACTTTGCTGACCTTTCTATTTATTTTTGTGTGTAGGAATTCATATCCTTTGTTCAACATCACTTGTAAACATTCCAAGTTCGTGGAACCAATCCTCCATTCAGCCTCGCTAGCTTATAAACTCCAGGTCGAATAATGCCTCAATTTGATAGGGTCCTTCCCAATTAGGCCCAAGCACCCCAACAGATGGGTCTCGTGTGGAAAAAAACACGCACCTTAACACCAAGTCTCCCAATCCAAATTTCCTATCTCAGGCCTTCTTGTTGAAATATCTAGTAGCCCTCTGCTGTTATGCAACATTTTTCAACTAGGCTTCATCTCGTCTTTCTTTGATGTGGTCCATACTTTCTTCGAGCTGGGATTGGTTCGAGGTTTGGTCATATGTGTCACACCTTGTGGTTGGGATTTCAACCTCGATGGGAAACATGGCCTTGCACCCATAAGCTAAGGAGAAAGGGTTATGCCCCGTCAAAGTTCTTGTCGTTGTTCTATATGCCCACAAGACTCGAGGCAGCTCCTCTGGGCATCTCCCTTTTGCTTCTTCCAGCCTTTTCTTCATAGAACTTTTAAAAGTTTTGTTGACTACTTCAACCTGGCCCTTTTCTTGGGGATGGGCCACGAAGGAAAAACTTTTTATTATCCCATTCTTTTCTCAAAAGTGTGAAAACAAATCACTGTTGAACTAGGTCCCATTATCCGATACAATCTTCCTGGGCACCCCATATCTACAGATGATATTTTTCACTATGAAATCTAGGACTATCTTCGAGGTGATGGTTGCTAAGGGTTCGGCTTCAGTCCATTCTGTGAAATAGTCGACAGCAACTACAACATATCTTACTCCACCTTTTCCAGTTGGCAAGGAGACTATGAGGTTGATTCCCCATATCGCAAATGGCCATGGGGAGCTCATCATGGTAAGCTCGGTGGGTGGAGCCCGCAGTATCAAAGCAAACCATTGACATTTATCACAGAGTTTGACATACTCGAATGAGTCTGCCTTGACCGTTGGCCAAAAGTATTCTTGCCTAATCACTTTTTTTGACAAGCTATGCCCCCCGATGCGATCTCTGCAAAATCCTTCATGGATTTCTTCCAAATTCTTCTTTGCCTCAGGGGGAGTTACACACCTAAGTAACGACATAGAGTATCCCCCTCTGTACAATTTTCCTTCGAAAATGGTATATCTTGGTATTTTGTACATAAGCTTTCTACCCTTGTTCCGGTCTTCTGGGAGACTTTCAATTTTGAGGTAGTCAATAATCGGGGTCATCCAGGTGGGTTGTGAGTCAATCATGTTTATATCCTCTTCCCTAGGCTCGGCTATACCTGGGGTCGGTAAGAATTCCACTGGGACCACGTTGAGTGTGTTAGCTTCATTAGTCATGGCGAGCCTGGCCAATGCATCTGGATTTGAATTTTGTTCTTGAGGAACTTGTTCTATAGCGTAGAACTCAAACCCCCCAAATGTTTCCTTAACTTTCTCCAGGTAAGCCGCCATTTTTATTCCACGAGCCTAATATTCACCAAGAACTTGGTTAACAACCAATTGTGAGTCACTATAGAAATTAATAGCTTTTGGTTTGAGTTCGGTGGCTATTTGAAGACCTGCTAACAACGCCTCATATTCAACCTCATTGTTTGATGCCCTGAAACCAAATCTTAGTGTCGAGTGGAAGCGATTTCCTGTTGGGGTGATTAGAATGATCCCTGCCCCCAATCCATTTTCATTGGAGGACCCATCGACGTAAAGTCTCCACAGCTCGCGGGCTGGGCTTACAACTTTCTCATTGGAGATCCCTGTGCATTCAACAATGAAATATGCAAAAGCTTGTTCTTTGATCATTGTTCTAAGATGATAAGTGATCTCGAACTGTCTGAGCTTGAAAACCCATTTCAACAATCTCCCAGATGCTCCTGGCTTGGATAATACTTGCCTCAGCGGCCAATTAGTTAACACATGAATAGGATGTGCTTGGAAATAGGGTCGAAGCTTTCCAAATGTGTGCATTAGGCTCAAAGCCAATTTATCCATTAATGGGTATCTCGATTCTGCCCCCAATAACCTCTTGCTAACGTAGTATACAAGCTTTTATACTTTCTTATCCTCTCGTACAAGTACTGCACTAATGGCATGCTCGGTTGTGGCGAGGTATAAGTATAAAACTTCCCCTGCAATCGACTTAGACAAGATCGGCAGCTCAGCGAGGTGTTTCTTTAAGATTTTGAAATGCAAGTTAACACTCGTCTGACCATTCAAACTTCTTGCCCCCCTCTCAAAAGATTAAAGAATGGAAGACATCAGTCTGTAGATTTTGAGATAAACCTACTTAAGGTCGCCATTCATCCAGTTAAGCTATGAGCATCTTTATGTTTTTGAGGTGAGGGCATGTCAATTAACGCTTTGATCTTGTCGGGATTGGCCTCTATTCCCCGAGCATTCACTATGAATCCAAGAAACTTACCCGAGGATACTCTGACTGAGCATTTTTTGTGGGTTGAGTCTCAAGTTGTATTTTCGAAGTACAGTAATACACTCAGTGAGGTCGTCTACATGGTTATTGTTATGTTTTGACTTGACTAACATATTGTCCACATAAACTTCCATGTTATTTTTTATCTGCTCAGCGAACATCCTATTTACCAATCGTTGGTATGTGGCTCCAGCATTTTTGAGCCCGAAAGTCATTATGTTGTAGCAGTACAAGCCTTTTTCGGTCACAAAGCTTGTATGTTCTTGGTCGGGTGCATGCATGGAAATCTGGCTATATCCAGAATAAGCATCCATGAATGACATGATGTCATGGCCTGCAGTGTCATCCACGAGCTGGTCAATTTGAGGCAATGGAAAGCAATCCTTGGGGCATGCCTTGTTGAGGTTGGAATAGTCAATGCAAGTTCGCCATTTGTCATTGGGCTTTGGGACCAGCACAGGGTTGGCTATACAATCAGGATACAAATCATCTCGGATAAACCGATTTGCTTTTAGCCTTTCGACCTCCTCTTTTAGGGCTTTCTTTCTATCGTCGTCTAGGACTCTCCTCTTCTGTTGCTTCGGGGGGAAACTCTTATCTATGTTAAGTGCATGGCTAATAACGCTTGAACTAATCCCTACAATGTCTGAGTGTGACCATGCAAACACATCCTATTTTTATTTCAAAAAGAAAGTTAATTGCTATTTTGCACTTTTAGAAAGATTTTTCCCTATTTTTACCACCCTCGTGGTATCTTTTCATCGAGCTTTACGTCTTCAAGCTCCTCTAATGGTTTGAGAACGGCCATTTCTTCAACCCTAGGGTCGATCTCTTCTTCTATCTCGAAGACGGATCCGTCCACCTCCCGAATAACTACAAGTGTCTGTGTAATGTCCCAAATTCTCTAATACGGCTTAGTACCTAGATTAAGGGGCCAGGAGGGCCATAATTGATTTAATATGTGATTATGTGATTATATGCATGATTATGTGAGTTATATTATTATATGATGATAATTGAATGCATATGGGCCCACTTCTTATTAGAAGGATATTTTCGTAATTTTGGCCCGTTGAGGGCATAATTGTATATTTATGTGCATGTATGTGATATATGGGTGAGACCACATTTTTATGTGGATATGTTTGAGCTATTTGGCATAAGACGATCCTAGGATGAAAGTTAGCAGTTTGGTCATAACGGGGTTAATTACTCGGCTCGGGGTGAGCCTAGGGGTAAATTGATGTTTAGTACATTACCGGGAATGAGTAGGTAATGGGATATGAATTATTAATTATTTGAGGATATTGGGAGTAACGAAAATTGGAGGACGTTAATTATGATTAACAGGATAGGTGGGAAATGACAATTTTTCCCTTGCTTAGCTTTGAAGGTTTTAAATGGCCCTAGGGGCAATTTGGTCATTTACACTATTAGATAAGTTCTGCCAAGGGAAGGTTGAGGAATAGACTAAGGCAAAATATAGTTCTCTTCTCATCTATCTCTTGATCATCTCTCTTTCTCTCGGGTTGGGATTTTGAAGCTAAACTTGAGGGTTTAAGGCTTGAGAGTTTTGGATCGTGATCAGCAACTGAAAGGGGTTCAATTCATAGTTGAGGTAAGGTTTTAAGCTTGAATCTCAATGTTTTTACTCTGTTTTTAAGGTGGTTTGTAAGTTGAGAGTTTGATTGTGTAATTGGGTATTTGATGGTGTTTTAGGTGTTGAGAGGCTTAGGTTTTATAGCCAGATTGGTGATAATGTGATTTTGATGTTTGGTTTTAATATTGGGATTGTTTGGTTGAAGATTTGGCTAAGTTAGAATTGAGAAAAAGGCAGCAGAGCTAGGTTCGCTGGGTCAAGTCATGACTAAGTTCATGCAAGTCGCGACTTGAATGAACCCAGAGCCTCCCCTGGGCTCTGTCTGATAGGGGCGCCATGACCATCAGGGGCAAGTCGCGGCTTGCCCATGGCACCTAGACAGGGGGCTCTCTATCTTAGGGGCGCGCCGTGGCCCTTGGGGGCAGGTCACGGCCCGCCTATCCTTTTTGTGCCAGGCTTGGTTTTAGCAAGTTTTAAGCACGGGTTTTTGAATCTCAAGGCTTGGGATCGAATCTATTAACTGTTTTAGTAGGATTCGAGGTCTAGGGAGCTGGGTTTTAATCCATGAACCTTTTATCATTCATTTTATTGATGGGATTTCATATTTGGTTATGATTAGGTGACTACTAAGGACTTAAGGACATGATCATTCTCAAGGGTCGTTCTTTATTTATTTTACACTCGAACCTGAGGTAAGAAAACTGCACCCAGTATGTGACATACATGATTATTGATGAGGCATGTTGAGTGCTCTATATATGGACATTGGTTGCAAATGTCTGGCAGCATTGTTTACTTGTGAATGGTCTTGGCTTATTAGTCAGAAACAACAATGGTGTTTAGTACTGGTCGTGAAGCTCTGACTTATCAGTCATGATCGGCAATAGTACTGAGCACTGGTCGTATGGAATTGACTTATGAGTCAAGAGTGGCATTAGCATTTTTAACATAGGCTCAAATGATTAGATCTAATCAACATGAGCATTAAATGCTTGACCGACCTATTGGTCGAAGAACACTAAAGCGCTTGGCTAGTCTATGACTAGTTACTCAGAGCCAGGGCTAAAAAGGTTCAGGTGACTTGATAGTCACATGACTTAGGGCGCCGGACCCCAAAGAGACTAATTAGTCATCTATTCAGGGCGTAGGACCCCAGGATGCCTCATTAGTCATCTATCAGGGCGCATGATCCCAGAATGACTCATTAGTCATCTATTCAGGGTGCAGGACCCCAGGATTGACTTGCTAGTCATCATCTGATTAGGACTGAATCCCCAGAATGATTTCATGATCATTTATTTATATTGTATACATGCAGTAATAAGTTTTCTTGCTGAGCCTTGGCTCACGTGTGCTATGTGGTGCAGGTAAAGGGAAAGAAAAGCTTACCCAACCTTGAGTGGAGAGCTCAGTTGGCGACATGTACATATACGGCCGCTTAACCACCACGACCAAGGTGTTTCTCAGTGGAACTAGGGTTTAACCCTATTTTTTTCGCTTAGGTCGGTGGATTGTAACTTTTGAATTGTAATGACCATTTTGGATTGTAAACAACTTTATAAACACTTCTATGGTACCCCATGTACAGTTTAATGTTTCTAGAAATATATATTTTCCTTTTTACCGAGGTTTTTACCCTGGCCGATTAATAACAATTAGATGCACGTTTATGACCTAATGACTTGTTTAGTGAGTTAAGCACTATTTAAAGTACACAGTGTGACGATCTTGGCTAAACAGGGCGTTACAGTCTGTACACTTGTATGGTTTTCCTCCCTCATGGAGATGCTATAACATTCCCGTGCAGCGAGCTGGTCTCCCTTCAGTGTCCCGGTGCCACTAGACGTCGAGAGCTTAACGGCCAAATGCCTAACAGACGACACTGCCCCCAGCCCAATCAGTGCTGGTCTCCCGAGCAATATGTTGTAGGCTGACAGGGTGTCCACCACTACGAACTCCATCATCTTGGTTACCGAGACTGGATAGTCTCCCAAGGTTACGGGGAGCTCAATGGATTCCATACAAGCAATCCCTTCCCTTGAAAATCCGTACAACGTTGTTGCACAGGCTTTCAATTCTTGATGCGTGAGTCCCATCTTTTCTAGAGTGGATTTATAGAGGATATTAATAGAGCTCCCGTTATCAATCAGGACTCTGCGTACCCTCTTGTTTGTGAGCTAAAGGTTGGTGACCAGAGGATCGTTATGGGGAAACTGGACATATGACGCATCCTCTTAGTAAAAGTAATGGGTTGAGATTCAACCCTTTGTTGTTTTGGAGCTCGTGGTTTAGGTTCGTAGGGAGAACCGTCTCCAGTCTTGAGCTCATTTACGTATCTCTTCTGGGCATTTCTGCCCGATCCGGCAAGGTGCGGTCCCCCAGAGATGGTTACTGTAATGCCCCAAAATCTCTAATGCAGTTTAATGGATGGACTAGTAGGCCGGGAGGGCCATAATTGTTTTATTATGCCATTAAATGATTATATGCATGTTTATGTGAATTATATTATAATATGATGTTAAACGCATGCATGTGGGTCCACATTTGATTATAAGGACATTTTGGTAATTTGGCCTGTTGAGGGCATATTTGTATATTTTTGTGCATGTTGTGATTTATGGATGAGATCCCATTATTATGTGGATATATTCGAGCTATTCGGCATGAGACGATCTTAGGTTGCAAGTTAGCGGTTTTGTCATAACTGGGTCAATTATTGGGATATTGGATAATGAGAATGATTATTTGAGGATATATTGGGAGTTAGTGAGATCAGGGGGAAATTCTGGAAGTTTTGACTATTTTGTTCCCGGGGGTGTTTTTGGGACCCCGAGCATTAGGATTTATTTGAGGTTACTTAAGCTTGAAGTAGTCTGTCAGAAAGAAACTAACGTTCAAACACCTTTCTCTTTCTCCCGTAATCCTTCGTGACCATTCATGGCAATTTCGAAGAAAACTTGAGTTCTAGGAGTCGGAATCAAGTGAGGATCGAGGCATAACAGTCCTAGGAAAGATTAGAAGCTTCTTGACCGAAGGATTTAGCGAGAAATTGTTAGGAAAATATGTATTTTGCCTCAATGGAAATAATAATAAATTACAAATCTATGCAATATATTACAAATAAATAATGGTTGATTAAAAAGAGTTACAACTCTATAACTGAAAATTACAAATAAACAAAGAAAATGAAGAAGATGATGAAGAAGAAGAGAATAGTAAAATACAACTCTAAGCAAAAGGTTACAAATAAAGTAAAGTGTTTGAAACAAAAGAAAAGAAAAGATTACAACTCTTGAACAAGAAATACAAGTAAATTGAGAAGAAAAATATAAGGATGAAAAGCAATAGAATGAAAGAAAGGAACAAGAAACAAAAGATAAACAACTCTCACTCACACTACCAAAGTGAAGAGTGTTGAGGATCACCAACTTGAACAAGGTTTGAAACCTTTGTCCAAAAGCTTATTTCCCCATAACTCAAGCACTAAGGGATCTCTCACAGATTATAGGAAATGTTTTTTGGAATTATCAAGCCTCAAGGTATTTTTAGCCAAGTGCTCTAATGGATAGAAATGTTGTGTCTTACAAGTGAGCATTAGGCTCCTATTTATAGAGTTTTGAGACACCCTTTGAATTTCAAATTCCACCAACCCCCATGGTTGTTACCAATGATTAATTTGATGTTTTATGGAATTAAAATAGAGATTTGGGAGTTACTTGGCTGTTGGAAATGTTCAAAATTGGATAAAAACCAAATTTGTATGAAGCTGTTGGCCACTAGGGCCGCGGCGCTTGTTTCAAGCGCCGTGGCCCTTGGTCATTTTCAGCAACCAATTTTTTTATTTTTTTCCAAAACGGTCCAACTTATTCCCACTTGATTTTGTAACTTCCATACACAATAAGGGAGTTAAAATCACAACTCTATCAACCATTTCTCATATGGCTTTAAGAAATTCATCTCAATATTGTGTAACAACAAATCTACACAATAATGGGTGATATTTAGGAGTTACAAATTTGTGATGAATTTGTAACACCAAATATGTTACATGTTTGGATATTTCACATATATCCAAATAATGTAACTCTCTATTATATGTTACAATATGTGACACTCTATGTCACATTTATTTAATCTAAAATATTATATTATAAAATAATATAATATTACATTATATTATAAAATAATATAACAGAAATAACCTAATCAAAGGTAATTTATGCTTTAAGTTTTGAGTTTTAGAGTTTCTAAGCTTTGATTTGGATTTTGTGTGTTGATAAGTTTTTGATTTGTTTGAGCCTCGGGATTTGATAATTTTGGATCATTGGGATGTTTGGGAACTTTGATTTTTGGATTTGGAGATGTTTAAGTAGGTTTTTGGAAGGTTTAAAAGGTGAGAAATCAGAGTTATGGCAGGTTTCCCGGGTGGGGCTGCAGCCCTATTCTTGGGCGCTGCAGCCCGAGCATGATGCTAATGGCGGTGGAGTTGAGGTGGGCTGGGGGCTGCGGCACTGGGGAAGGTGCGCTGCGGCGCTTGCCCCTGGTGCTCCTGTCTTGGCTGGGGGCCACGGGTCAGGGTGTTAGGGCAGCAGCGCTTGAGGGTTTTTGAGGCCAAATAGGTGTTTTGATCATGGGAACTCAAACTTGTAGAGTCCCAGAATTTACTTAGCTAGTTAGATAGTAGTAGTAGTAGTAATAGCTAGTATTAGTTATAGTATGTTCATTACTGTGGATTTTGGTTCAAGCCGGGACTTAGTTGGAAACTCCTAGCAATAGTTATGGATTTTATAAGTTTAACCTATAGTTTAAGAATATTAATTATAACATAATGTTTGATTAATATTGTTGGTTATTAATATGATAATTATTATAACCTAAGGTTTAGATAGAGCTAATAAGAATATGACATTTGTCATGAGCATGGATTATTCCTAAGGTTTAGATAGAGCCAATAGGAATATGACACTTGTCATATGTATGATTATTAAGGAATTATTATTTTAATGATAAAATAAGGGAAATATAAGACTTAGTCTTCACCAGAATTTGTTAGGAGCATGAAATTTGTCATAATTTTATTTATTTGCGATTTATATATTTTATTTATTTGTGATTTAGATAATTAAATAGATTTTTCGTAACTTTAGGGTACTGTAACTTCTGACCTATTTTTGACCCAGTTATGTTATGAATTTCGAAAAATAGTATTTCTAAAAAGTTGTAGATAATTTAATTAGCTTTTTAATGGTATAAAGATATTATAAATCGGAGTCCTACACCTCCAGATATGTTAATTTTACTGAATATTAGTTTAGAGTTACGATATTTAGAAAGTTAGAAGTTAGGATTCTATTTTAAATTTAAATTTAAATTTGGATTATAATTAGAAGATTTTTATTCCTAGAACTCTATAAATAGGATCTAGCACCAAGCTTTTTCATTCATTCTTCAAGTATTGATCAGAGCCTTCTAGGTGCTAGTGAGACTATAGAGTGATAAACACTTGGGTTGGGGTTATAAGCTTTGTCATTCTAAGCTTATTAGACACTTGGGAAGTAAGGTTCATAGAGTGTATTTCGATTTCGAGGTGTAGTTCGGTCATAGCAATTTCAAAGGTATTCCTATTCTTAGTTCATTTTCTGTATTGTTAGTTCTTATAGTTTTTCTCTACTCAATTCCTAACCCAATCTTCTCTATTCTTGGTTAGGCATCTAAGTTCTTCGAACTTGAGATTTCTTGTTGGTAAGTATCTTCTCGATGGTTTAGTTCATTCCTCTTCATCTCTTTCTTTTAGAAAACTCACCTCTCTATTAATGGTTTTTAGGAGTGTTCCAAAATCCCGACTTTGTTCTCATCATCCCGGTATTTTGGTAAGGAAAATAGGATAGATCTTGTATGTTTGTATGATATGTTATGTTTATGTTATGATAAGTTTATGTTATGATATGTTCATGCTATAATATGTATATGTATAATATATTTTGTAGTCCTTGGGCATATGACTTGTTTAGATAACAAGCCCCAAGATTATGTTTTTAGTCGCATGGGCATATGACTTGCTTAGATAGCAAGCCTTAAGATTAGTTTATCATTTTCATGGTTTAGAGTTATGGTTTACCCTACCTCAGATATTAGACAGGGGACCTAGATGGGTTATCATATACTACCATGTGATCTAACCTACCTCAGATATTAGACAGAAGACCTAGATGGTTTATCGCATGCCATGTTAATGAGTTAATGGCCATTAATATTGTAGTCCTATATGATATATGCGTTATAGTGTATGCTTATGATATATGGTATATGTTTTATAGTTTATGTTTATGATGTAGTTTTATGCTTATGATATATGATGTATGTTTTTAGTAGGTTTTCCTTGATGGGCATTAGGCTCATTCCTTTATTTTTAGTGTGATGCAGGAAAATGAATATGGAAGGTGGAAGGATTCTTGGTAGCTTGGCTTGTGTGTTGAGGATGGATGGAATGTGTGGACTGCGTGTCGATCGAGGATGAAGTTATTTATTTATTTTTAGTCTTTTAAATCATGTTTTTTCCGCATTTAGTTTTGTAAACAATTTTCTTTAGTTTAAAATTATGTTTTATGTTTTAAACAATGGGTACCCATGCCATATTTTCTATTATTATGTATTTGATACAATATTTCAAGATTTAATAAAGTTAGTTATATTATTTCTTATGTATCTTTCCCAAAATAGTAGTTATGTATAGTAGATCTAATGGTCCAAGGTCTTAGAAATAGTTGGGTCATTACAAAACCTTAGGCCTCGGGATCGTTCCTACTACCCGGTTTAGTAGGATTCGATGTCCTGGAGGCTAAGTCTTGGTTCAGGAACCTTTGTTATTCATTTTATTGATGGAATCTCATATTTGGTTATGACTAGGTGACCGCTAAGGAATTAAAAGGCAGATCATTCTCAAGGGTCGTTCTTTTACTCATTCTCGCTCGAACCAGAGGTAAGAAAACTGCACCCTATGTGTATGACATGCGTGGTTATTATAGAGGCATGTTGATGTGTAAATGTGGACGTTTATTTCATATTAAATTCTTAGCAAATCTTGCTTACTTGTGAATGGCACTGAATTACTAGTCAGAATCGACAATGGTGTTAGATCCGTCTGTGGAGCTGTGACTTACTAGCAAGTTCACAACGGTTTGAACACTAGTCATGTGTTACTGACCTAAAAGTCAGTAACCACATAAGCGTCATGAACGCAAAGCCCATAAAAGATTATATCTAGTCGATATCAGCATTGAATGACTCATATGGAGCATTAATGCTGGACCGACCCTAAGTTCGATGAAAATTATAAGCGCTTGTCTAGTTTATGACTAGTTACTCAGAGCCAGGGCCAAAGGCCTAGGTGACTGTTTTGCCACATGGCAGAGGGAAACGAAATCCCACGTTGGTGACTCTATGGTCACTCGATAGGTTTATGCTGGTGACTATTTC
The DNA here is from genome assembly GCF_963169125.1 of Humulus lupulus. NCBI lineage: Eukaryota > Viridiplantae > Streptophyta > Magnoliopsida > Rosales > Cannabaceae > Humulus > Humulus lupulus. Next base: position 31,026,215 of record NC_084793.1, on the reverse strand, counting down.
ATCAGATACCTATCTCGTTTAAGCTAGTGAAATGATCACTTATTGGTAAAGGGAACGGAACCTATCTTAGTGACTTTTACAACTGTCACTCCTCTATTTTCGACTGAAAGTCCTGGATGGTTATTATGATCATCGTTTGATATTATATTCTTGCAGTATTGAGTTTTCTTGCTGGGCTTTGGCTCATGGGTGCTATGTGGTGTAGGTAAAGGGAAAGAAAATCTCACCCAGCCTTGAGTGGAGAGCTTAGGTGGTTGTAACGACCCAAAATCACTAATATGGCTTAAGGGCCTTGATTAGTGTGCCGAGAGGGCATAATTGGTTTATGTGTGAATTTATTAAGTTAACGTGTGATTATATGATGAACATGCTTGTAAGGTTATATGAATGTAAATGTGATTATATGTTATATTTGTGAGAACTACATTATTATATGGGTAAATTTGTAGCGTGCGAGTCGAGGCGATCCTAGGGAGCTAGTTAGCGGGAAAGTCACAACGGGGCTTACTACTTGACTTGGGGCAAGTCAAGGGGTGTTTCGCGTATTAGGTGATTATTTGGGCTATTTGGTTATGGAAATAAATAATTGGAGATATATTTGAGGTTAGGAAGCTTAGGCGGGAATATTGGGGAATTTTACCATTTTGCCCTCGGGGACATTTCTAGTACCCCGAGCCTCAGGATTGACGTAATTAATCAAGGTTAGACTAAGTAAAATAGAAACCAGTAAACAAAAGAATCCAAACCGACCCTTTAACGTTCCTTCTCTTCTCTTCTCTTCTCTCTCTCAAGAAAGCTATTCAAACCTAAGGAGATTCGGGTGGAACTCTGAGATTTGAGCTGAATTTTTGAGGGATTAGCTCAGTTCTAACTAAGGGAAGCTCAACCAGGACCAAGGTAAGAACTAAATTACATTCTTGAGCACTAGAATTGTGTGTTTTGGTTGTATTTTAAAAGTGTTTGTGGTTTTGGAATTTAAGGACTGAATTGAAGCTCATAAATTGTTAAGGAAGTGTTTCATGAAGGAAGGTAATCTTCAATTCATAGTTTAGAGTTTGAATTCTGAGTTTGCATGACTGGTTTTAGAATTCTTGAGCTACTAGGTTTCAGAAATTGAAATGGGATTTTAATGAGTTTTTAAGCTAGGTTTTTTGTTGGATTAAGTTGCTATAATCATGTTAAAAGTCTTGTGATCAATGGGTTTTGGAATTAGGGTGCTTTGGAATGGTTTTGAGCAAGGTTAGGATGTTAGGAATGGTGGATTTTCTGGGCACGAAGGGTTGGGCCGCGACTCTGTTCTAGAGTGTCGCGGCCCTGCGAAGCAAGGAAGAGCCAATGAGGCTTTACAGTGGGGAAGCGCTGCGCTGAGTGTCTGTCTTCAGGGAGGCCTAGCCTGTGTTTCAAGGGCAGGCCGCGGCCCTTAAGGGTATTTTTTATCTTTTGGAGGTTTTAAGCGCGGGAACCTAACCTAGGGTGCTCGGGATCGATTCCACCACCATGTTTGGTGGAATTCGATGTCCCGAAAGCTAGAACTCCATCCGGAAATATTAACGCGATTATTAATGGTACTCCCAATCTTGGTTATGACTAGGTATTAAGCTAGGGCTCGGAAAGTGGATCGTGCTCCAGAGGTGTCGCTCGTAATCAGTAAACTTGGGAACTAAAGGTAAGAAAACTGCACCCGGTTGTGGATTTATAATGGGACTAAGGGTTCCTTATTTTGGATGCTTTGTAAAGGATGGTATTATGCCATGTAAACAGTAAACTAATGGCCTAAGAGTGCCGAAGTTTACACTAGCACATAGGGCGCGACTCGGCCACTGGTAGCTGAGGACAACTTATTATGCATTGAGCTTGGTTTAAGCGGGCCGGAGTCAGTGGGGTAAACAAAGGGTGCGACCTAAGGTGTCAACTCTGATTATTATGTGATTTGTTTGTTATTATTGATTGGTGGATTGTTATGCGGTATAGCTGGGTGATGATTAGCTGACTCTTTGGTTGAATCTTCATGCTTTGTGATTATTGTGGTATGTTGAGTGTATGAACATGCACAAAGGGTTATCCAAATGTTATCATTGCTTGTTGTATAATATGATATGTTTTCTTGTTGGGCCTTAGCTCACGGGTGCTTCATGGTGGAGGTAAAGGCAAGGGAAAGCTCGATCAGCCCTGATTTGGAGAGCTCTGAGAGCAGAATGTACATGATCAGCTGCTCAGCCGCCATAGTTGAGGGGAGACAGGGACGGGAAAACCATAAACTTGTATTTTACCTTTAGAAAGGCTGGTGGTTGTCTGTACACTGGAAATTTTGTAAACAGACTTTTAAACGCTATTTCTTTTGGGATCCCATGTGCAAATGTTTAAATATATGGAAAGTATCTTTTGAGACTAAAACCTTTTAACCCTAACACATTAATGACTTTAGAATTCATGTTTTTAACTGGTTGGCTTGATTAGAAAGTCTTGCACCTTTACAAATACACAGTGTAAGGGTCTTGGCTATCCAGGGCGTTACAAATTGGTATCAGAGCGTCCTAGGTTTAAGGGTTCCTAAAGACCGGCTGGACATGTACATTCGCTACTAGAGACAAGCTCGATTCAGGGTTTGGTAATGTGTATGTGTGCTTATATTCTTGTATGTCTGGAATGAATTATGAATGTTGTTATTTATTGGATTAATAGGAAGCATGAGATACTGATAGGGCCTGGCCCTTGACTACTGTGTGAAAATATTAAGGCATGCTTATTAGCATCGTTGTGCATGTAAATGAATATTTGGATGATTAACTGCATATTGTGTATGGGTGAATGCCTTTATCTTAGTTGTTGTGTGGTAATGTTGGGGCATGCTTATTAGTAGCCGGTGCATGTGGATAAATGCCTATATTTTGATTGTTTGTGATTGATTATGTTCCTTGGGTGGATTTTGGAGAAGCTTTTACCCTGTCATCATGGTCTGATAGCCAAGTCGTTAATTGCAGATTGACTTAGATAGCTATGCGTCCAAGAAAATCTACACGACTAGCCGGCACTAGGTTTGGGACCGGGGGTGATGACCAGGGCCAGATTCCTCCACCAGTCCCTGAGAACTGGCAGCAACTTATGGCAAATATGCAAGCGCGATTACAGAGTCAAGATGAACAGATTCGCATGTTGCGACAGCAGACTCCATCAGGGAGTGCTGCCCCTATTGTACCACCTGCTGTGGCACCAATTGTACGGTCAGGGGAGGTTGGGAACAGGTGGGAGTCGTTATATGAGTGGTTCAGGAAGCAGCAGCCCCCAATCTTTGAAGAAGGACCTGGTCCATTGAAGGCCGAGCAATGGCTGACTATGGTTACTATTATCCTGGATTTCATGAGGATAGAGGGACATGACAGAGTGGCTTGTGCCACGTATATGTTGAGAGAGGATGCCTGCATATGGTGGGAAGTGGCCTCACAGACCAGGGATGTCATTGCATTTAGTTGGGAAGGATTTAAAGATTTGTTCAGTCAGAAGTACTATAATGTTGCCATCATGGCATCAAAGGTTAATGAGTTCGTAGGATTGGTTCAGGACAGCATGACAGTTATAGAATATGCCCTGAGTTTGATAAACTCACGAAGTTCGCACCAGACCTTGTGCCTACAGATGCAGCCAAGCAAGACAGGTTCATTAGGGGGCTTAATGCTATGATAGCCCGGGATGTTAGGATTACAACAGTACCTAGAGGAACAACTTATGCCCAGGCTATTGAGAAGGCTCTTACTTTTGAGGAAGAGGAGAACAAAATTTTGAAGGAAAGAGTAGTGAGGCGCGAGGGTCGCAGGGTGGTGCCTCCTTATTTTGGGTCAGGTACCCAGTGATTTCGAAAGAAAGACCCCTGACCCTTCGACCGCTGCTGGTCCTGATATGAGGGGTCGGGGTGGTCAGGGCGGCCGTCAGGGTAGTGGTGAACCATGGAGGAGTTATCTAGAGTGCCCAAGGTGTAGAAGACTCCATCAGGGCGAATGTTGGGCCAAGGCTTGTTATGTGTGTGGCACGATGGGGCACCTCAAGAAGGATTGCCCAACAGTGAAGAAAGGGGAAGCAGGAAAGGTGGACAGCTTGACTCTAGCTCGAGTGTTCACCTTGACACAGTCAAAGGCCGAGGCTAGCCCCTCGGTAGTGACAGGTCAGCTTTCTAGCGCTGGTTCTCCTTTTTCTGTATTGATTGATTTTGGTGCTACACATTCCTTTGTTTATAGTAAAGTGATTGATAGACTGTGTAGACCTAGTGAGTATCGGACTGCGGAGTTTGGGACTTTATTGCCTATTGGGGAACTGGTGGTTTCTAAGAGGTGGATTAGGGCACTGCCAGTGATGGTTGATAGTAGGGAGCTTTCTGTTGACTTGATTCAGCTAGATTTGGAGGACTTCGACATGATCTTAGGGATGGATTGGTTGATCAGATATGGGGCTACTATTGACTACAGGAATAAGATGGTGACTTTTGAGCCTGAGGGCGATGTCCTTTTGTCTTTGTGGGTGCAGTATGTTGACCCCGCGTACCCATGATATTTGCATTGAGAGTCAGAGACTTGTTACAGGGTGGATGTATAGGCTTTCTGTCTAGTGTAGTGGACACTACCAAGATGTTGCCAGCGGGGCCGAGTGAGACCAGGGTGGTTTGTGAGTTTTTAGATGTGTTTCCTGAGGGGTTACCGGGATTGCCGCCACGCAGGGAGATTCAGTTTGTTATTGAGTTAGCACCGGGGACAGAGCCAGTATCAAGAGCACCATATAGGATGGCACCAGCAGAGTTGAAGGAATTGAAGATACAACTGCAAGAACTTCTGGATTTTGGATTCATTAGACCTAGTTACTCTCCATGGGGTGCTCTAGTTCTGTTTGTTAAGAAGAAGGACGGGACTTTGAGGATGTGTATAGATTACAGGGAATTGAATAAGTTGACTATTAAGAATAAGTATCCTCTACCAAGGATTGATGACTTGTTTGATCAGCTGCAGGGAAAGACAGTGCTCTCAAAGATTGATCTTCGATTTGGTTATCACCAGCTGAGGATCAAGGATGAGGACATACCGAAGACGGCCGTTTAAACGCGGTATGGACACTACGAGTTCTTAGTCATGTCTTTTGGTTTAACCAACGCCCCAGCAGCTTTCATGGATCTAATGAACAGGGTGTTCAAGGACTTCTTGGATCAGTTCGTCATTGTCTTCATCGACAACATCTTGGTGTACTCTAGTTCAGAGGCAGAGCATGAGCGACATCTTCGACAGGTTTTACAGAGATTAAGGGAACACCAGTTATATGCTAAATTTAAGAAATGTGAGTTTTGGTTGCTAGAGGTGACTTTTCTTGGGCATATAGTTGGTGCAGAAGGGATTAAGGTAGATCTGTCCAAGGTGGAGGCAGTGAGAGATTGGCCGAGGCCAAGGAACACCTCAGAGGTGTGGAGTTTTATTGGGTTGGCAGGCTATTACAGGTGGTTTGTAGAGGGATTTTCAAAGATTTCTTCACCAATGACAGAGCTGACAAGAAAGAACTAGAAATTTGTTTGGTCAGAGAAGTGTGAGGACAATTTCCAAGAGTTGAAGCGGCGACTTATTACTGCACCTGTACTAAGTCTTCCTTCAGAAGAAGGAAAGTGTGTAGTATACTGTGATGCATCGAGGATAGGTTTGGGTTGTGTGCTGATGTAGAATGAGAAGGTTATAGCTTATGCATCATGGCAGCTGAAGGAGTATGAACAGCTGTATCCTACCCATGATCTAGAGTTGGCGGCAGTGGTATTCGCACTGAAGGTTTGGCGGCATTATCTGTATGGGGAGAAGTGTGAGATATACACTGACCATAAGAGTTTGAAGTATTTCTTCACCCAGAAGGATCTGAACATGAGGCAAAGGCATTGGTTAGAGTTGGTTAAGGATTATGATTGTGACATTCTTTATCATCTAGGGAAAGCCAATATTGTGGCAGATGCATTGAGCCGGAGGGGCTCGGGGCAGCTATTCAGTTCTGTTCAGATCTCGAGAGAATTAGCTGATGAGATGGCCAGGGCAGAGATAGAGCTGGTGGTGGGCCGGTTGGCCAATATTACCTTGCAGTCAACCTTGCTAGAGCGGATCAAGGAGGGGCAGCTAGTAGATGTGCAGCTTCAGGAAGTTAGGCAGAATGTATTAACAGGGATAACTAAGATTTATTATGTTTCTGAGGCTGGTATGCTTCGATATCAGGGGCAGATTTGTGTTCAGACAGATGAGGGGATTAGACGAGAGATACTAGATGAGTCTCACACTACGCCATACTCGCTTCATCCGGGTACCACAAAAATGTATCAGGATCTACGGACATTATATTGGTGGCCTGGGATGAAGAAGGATGTGGTAGAGTATGTGGCCAGGTGTTTGACATGTCAGCAGGAGAAGGCTGAGCATCAGCGGCCAGCAGGGTTGCTTTAGCCTTTGGGTAACCCTGAGTGGAAGTGGGAAGACATTACGATGGATTTTGTGGGAGGTCTACCCAGGATGGTTGGACTTTGTGACTCGGTGTGGGTAATAGTGGAAAGATACACCAAGTCAGCTCATTTTCTACCAGTGAAGTCAACTTACACAGTGGAGCAGTATGCTGAGTTGTATGTGAGGGAGATAGTTCGTCTCCATGGGGTTCCCAAGTCCATTGTATTTGATCGAGACCCTATCTTCACCTCCAAGTTCTGGGGAGCTCTACAGAAAGCTATGGGGACTCAGTTGAAATTTAGCACAGCTTTTCATCCTCAGACTGATGGACAGTCTGAGAGGATGATTCAAGTGTTGGAGGATATGCTTAGGGCGTGTGTGATTGATTTCGAGGGGTCTTGGAGTGAGTATCTTCCATTGATTGAGTTCTCGTATAACAACAGTTATCAGTCCACGATTGGAATGGCTCCTTATGAGTTACTATATGGAAGGAAGTGTAGGTCACCCATTCATTGGGACGAGATGGGTGAGAGAAAGTATTTGGGGCCAGACATGGTTCAGAGGACAAATGAAGCTATTGAGAAGATTCAAGCCAGGACGCTGATCCTAAGCGTAGAGACGTGGAGTTTCAGGTTGGGGACCATGTGTTTCTGCGAGTTTCACCACTGCGAGGGGTGAAGAGGTTTAGAGTAAAAGGCAAGTTGAGCCCTCGGTTTGTTGGACCTTTCGAGATTTTAGAAAGGATTGGACAAGTGGCTTATAGGTTGGCCTTGCCACCGTCTTTGTCAGGAGTTCATGATGTTTTCCATATCTCTATGTTGCAAAAGTATGTCTCAGATCCGACACATGTATTGAAGTATGATGATTTAGAATTACAGACAGATTTGTCCTACGAGGAGCGACCGGTTTAGATTTTGGACGGAAAGGATAAAGTTTTACGGAACAAGACGATTTCGTTAGTTAAAGTGTTGTGGAGAAATAGCAAGGTCGAGGAGGCGACCTGAGAGCTAGAGACAGTGATGCAGGATCAGTATCCCGAGCTATTCATGTAAATTTCGAGGAGGAAATTCTCAGTAGGAGGGGATAGTTGTAACGACCCAAAATCATTAATATGGCTTAAGGGCCTTGATTAATGTGTCGGGAGGGCATAATTGGTTTATGTGTGAATTTATTAAGTTAACGTGTGATTATATGATGAACATGCTTGTAAGGTTATATGAATGTAAATGTGATTATATGTTATATTTGTGAGAACCACATTATTATGTGGGTAAATCTGCAGCGTGCGACTCGAGGAGATCCTAGGGAGCTAGTTAGCGGGAAAGTCACAACGGGGCTTAATACTTGACTTGGGGCAAGTCAAGGACTGTTTTGGGTATTAGATGATTATTTGGGCTATCAGGTTATGGAAATAAATAATTGGAGATATATTTGAGGTTAGGAAGCTTAGGCGGGAATATTGGGGAATTTTACCATTTTGCCCTCGGGGACGTTTCCGGTACCGCGAGCCTCGGGATTGACGTAATTAATCAAGGCTAGACTAAGTAAAAGAGAAACCAGTAGAACAAAAGAACCCAAACTGACCCTTTAACGTTCCTTCTCTTCTCTTCTCTCTCTCAAGAAAGCTATTAAAACCTAAGGAGATTCAGCTGGAACTCTGAGATTTGAGCTGAATTTTTGAGGGATTAGCTCAGTTCTAACTAAGGGACGCTCAACCAGGACCAAGTTAAGAACTAAATTACATTCTTGAGCACTAGAATTCTGTGTTTTGGTTGGATTTTAAAAGTGTTTGTGGTTTTGGAATTTAAGGACTGAATTGAAGCTAGAAAGCTTGGGTTTTAGCTCAGAAATTGTTAAGGAAGTGGTTCATCAAGGAAGGTAAGCTTCAATTCGTAGTTTAGAGTCAGAATTCTGAGTTTGCATGACTGGTTTTAGAGTTCTTGAGCTACTGGGTTTCAGAAATCGAAATGGGATTTTAATGAGTTTTTAAGCTAGGTTTTTTATTGGAATATATTGCTATAATCATGTTAAAAGTCTTGTGATCAATGGGTTTTGGAATTAGGGTGCTTTGGGATGGTTTTGAGCAAGGTTAGGATGTTAGGAATGGTGGATTTTTTGGGCACGAAGGGTTGGGCCGCAACTCTGTTCTAGAGTGTCGCGGCCCTGCGAAGCAAGGAAAAGCCAATGAGGCTTTACAGTGGGGAAGCACCGCGACGCCATAGGGCAGGGCCGCAACACGTGTCTTTAGGGAGGCCTAGCCTCTGTTTCAGGGGCGGGCCGCGGCATGGGTTTCTGGGGCTGCGGCCCTTGAGGGTATTTTTTTTGATCTTTTGGAGGTTTTAAGCGCGGGAACCTAACCTAGGGTGCTTGGGATCGATTCCATCACCGTGTTTGGTGGAATTCGATGTCCCGGAAGCTAGAACTCCATCCGGAAATATTAACGTGATTATTAATAGTACTCCCAATCTTGGTTGTGACTAGGTATTAAGCTAGGGCTCGGGAAGCAGATCGTGCTCGAGAGTCGTCGCTCGTAATCAGTAAACTTGGGAATTAAAGGTAAGAAAACTGCACCCGGTTGTGGATTTATAATGGGACTAAGGGTTCCCTATTTTGTATGCTTCGTAAAGGATGGTATTATGCCATGTAAACAGTAAACCAATGGCCTAAGAGTGTCAAAGTTTACACTAGTGCATAGGGCGCGGCTCGGCCACTGGTAGCTGAGGATAGCTCAGTTTAAGCGGACTCAAGTCAGCGGGGTAAACAGAGGGTGCGATCTAAGGTGTTGACCCTAATTATTATGTGATTTGTTTGTTATTATTGATTGGTGGATTGTTATGCGGTATAGATGGGTGATGATTAGTTGACTCTTTGGTTGAATCTTCATGCTTTGTGATTATTGTGGTATGTTGAGTGTATGAACATGCTTAAAGGGTTATCCAAATGTTATCATTGCTCGTTGTATAATATGATATGTTTTCTTGCTGTGCCTTAGCTCACGGATGCTTCGTGGTGCAGGTAAAGGCAAGGGCAAGCTTGATCAGCCCTGATTTGGAGAGCTCTGAGAGTAGAATGTACATGATCAATTGCTCATCCGCCACAGTTGAGGGGAGCCAAGGACAGGAAAACCATAAACTTCTGTTTTGCCTTTAGAAAGGCTGGTGGTTGTTTGTACACTGGAAATTTTGTAAACAGACTTTTAAACACTATTTCTTTTGGGATCCCATGTGCAAATGTTTAATTATATGGAAAGTATCTTTTGAGACCAAAACCTTTTAACCCTAGCACATTAATGACTTTAGAATTCACGTTTTTAACTGGTTGGCTTGATTAGCAAGTCATGCACCTTTACAATACACAGTGTAACGATCTTAGCTATCCAGGGCGTTACAGTGGTGATGTGTACTATTATCCAAAAAATAGGCGTGGATGACGTGGCAGACATTTTTAACACGTGGATGACACCTGGCAAAGGTTCTGTTCGACTATCAACCAAGGAGGTTCCCCTGGCATAACATTTGGATTTTATATACGACCAGCTTGTTCGTATACTACGTATATTTTGAGAAGATCTTATGCGATTGTAATCATATCTGAGATTATCTCCCATTATTCCTGAGTATCCGATTATTTAGGAAAGAATATCTGTAACAAATTTATGTAATCCTCCTTGAGCCTATAAATAGAGAAGAAATAGCTCAAGGGAGGGGACTTTTTACTTTTGGCTAATTATGAGTTTATGCTTTACAAGAAAATTATAGCTATTATCTTCTGATTTTATTGTTTATCCCTCTAAGGCTTGTGAAACTCGGAGAACCCTAGTTCTTTGATCACTCCTTTGAGAATCAATATCAATAATAACTTAAGTGGACGTAGGTCATTACCAATTCGTGGGGCTGAATCACTATAATTTGTTGTGTCGTTTACTGTTCTTTCCATTAGATCTATTTCAATACCTTCTATCACATCAAGCATTTGACTCTGTCAGTTGACCAAAACAAGGGTCAACATGCACATATGCAGCCGCTTGACCACCACGGCCAAGGAGTTCTCTGGGGAACTAGGGGGTTTACCCTATTTTTGCCACTTAGACCGGCGGGTTGTAAATTTTGTAATGTAGTGACCATTTTGTGTTGTAAATAAATTGTAAACGTTTTTATGGGCCCATGAACAGTTTTATGTTTTAAATAAAATATATAATTTCCTTTTGATTGGTTTTCCACCTTAACCTATTAATTGTTATATTATTTTATAATATAATGTAATATTATATTATTTTATAATATAATGTTTTAGATTAAATAAATGTGACATTGAGTGTCATATTGTAACATATAATAGAGAGTTACATTATTTGGATATATGTGAAATATCCAAACATGTAACATATTTGGTGTTAAAAATTCATCACAAATTTGTAACTCATAAATATCACCCATTATTGTGTAGATTTGTTGTTACACAATATTGAGATGAATTTCTTAAAGCCATATGAGAAATGACTGATAGAGATGTGATTTTAACTCCCATATTGTGTATGGAAGTTACAAAATCAAGTGGGAATAAATTGGAACGTTTTGGAAAAAACTAACAAATTTGGTTGCTGAAAATGACCAAGGGCCGCGGCGCTTGAAACAAGCGCCGCGGCCCTAGTGGCTGACAGCTTCATACAAATTCGGTTTTTATCCAATTTTGAACGTTTCCAACAGCCAAGTAACTCCCAAATCTCTATTTTAATTCCATAAAACATCTAATTAATCATTGGTAACAGCCATGGGGGTTGGTGGAATTTGAAATTCAAAGGGTGTCTCAAAACTCTATAAATAGGAGCCTAATTCTCACTTGTAAGACACAACATTTCTATCCATTAGAGCACTTGGCTAGAAACACCTTGAGGCTTGATAATTCTAGAAAGCATTTCCTATAATCTGTGAGAGATCCCTTAGTGCTTAAGTTAGGGGGAAATAAGCTTTTGGACAAAGGTTTCAAACCTTGTTCAAGTTGGTGATCCCCAACACTCTTCACTTTGGTTGTGTGAGTAAGAGTTTATTGTTTTTGTTCTTGTTCTTATTTTCTTCCATTTACTTTTCTACTATTTCTTCTTGTTCTATTTACTTGTACCTTTTGTTTAAGAGTTGTAATCCTTTTATTTCTTTTTGTTCAAACACTTATAGTTTATTTGTATCTTTTGTAATAGAGTTGTATTTTCTATTTCTATCATCTTACATCTCCTTCTCCTTTTATTTGTAATTTTCAGTTATATAGTTGTAACTCTTTTTAAATCAATCGTTATTATTTGTAATATATTGCATAGAGTTGTAATTTCTTACCATTTCCATTGAGGAAAATTTATATTTTCCTAACATTCAAAAGCTTATCCCTTGTTTGTTTCAATGGAAGGTGAGACTATCAAGATCATGAACCAAGACCTAGTGAGGTTGGATAGGTTTGATGGATCCAATTTCACTAGGTGGCAAGACAAGGTGAAATTCCTTTTGACAACACTCAAGATAGCCTACATCCTTGAGTCATCCTTGGCACCTCTAGCCGAGCCATCCGACAAAGACACTCCCGAGGAGGTGGAGAAGAGAAGGAAGAGGGAGGAGGACAACCTTCTTTGTAGGGGCCATATCCTTAATGCCCTATTCGATAGGTTCTATGACCTCTACACCGAGACCAAATCGGCCAAGGAGATATGGGATGCACTTGAGAAAAAGTTCAAGGTGGAAGAGGAAGGTACCAAAAAGTTTTTGATATCTCAATACTTCGATTTCAAATTTTTTGGTGATAAGCCTATTCTTCCTCAAATACATGAATTGTAAATAATCATTAACAAATTGAAAGTGTTAAATATTGAGCTTCCCGAGGCCTTTCAAGTTGGTGCTATAGTGGCTAAATTACCACCAACTTGGAAGAGCTATAGGAAAAGAATCCTTCATAAAAATGAGGATTATTCTTTGGAGGAAATCCAAAAACATATTCGAATCGAAGAGGAATCGATATGTAGAGATAAACTTGTGGAGGGGTCTAATGGAGAGACTTCCAAAGAAAATGCGGTGTCACAACCAAAACATCCCAAAAACAAAGGGAAAAGGGTAATGGGAAACCTTTGGGTCCAAAAACCAACCCAAACAAGTTTAAGGGCGAGAAAGGTCCTTGCTTCGTGTGTGGGAAAAATGGTCACAATGCTAGAGAGTGTAGGCATAGAAAAGACCAACAAGGACCTAAGGTGAACGCAATTCAAGAGGAAAACATAGTTGCTACCCTTAGTGAGGTGAATGTGGTCCAAGGCAAGGTGAAAGGGTGGTGGTATGATACATGTGCCACTATCCATGTCACCTATGACAAATCATTGTTCAAGACCTTTGAAGAGTCAAAGGGCAACCATGAGATACAAATGGGCAATGAGGGAAAATCCAAGGTACTTGGCAAAGGTACTATTGAAGTATACTTCACCTTCGGCAAGAAAGTTACATTAGTGAATGTACTTTATGTTCCCGAAATGAGTAGAAACTTGGTAAGTGGTGATTTGCTTGGCAAGCCCGGCATTAAAACCGTTTTTGAGTTCGGTAAACTTATACTTACCAAATAAAATGTATTCTTGGGAAAATGGTACTCTTGTGAGGGAATGGTTAAATTGTGCACCAATGATGTTATCAATAAAAATGCTAATTCCGCCTATATTATTTAGTATGATTCTTTCTTTTTGTGGCATCTTAGACTATCGCATATAGGTTTTTCTACTATGAAAAGAGTAGTAAAATGTGGTATGATTGCATTCAATATTAAAAACTATGGTAAATGTGAAACATGTGTTAAGGCAAAAATGATTAAGAAACCATTTCCTAGTGTAGTAAGATCATCTAATTTACTAGATTTAATCCATAGTGATCTTTGTGAATTAAATTGTGTTTTAACTAGAGGTGGTAAAAGGTATTTTCTTACTTTTATAGATGATTTTAGTAGATATACATGTGTTCCTTTTAAAGCATAAAGATGAAACTTTTGATGCTTTTAAATTGTATAAATTAGAAGTTGAAAATCAACTAAATAAAAAGATTAAGGTGCTAAGAAGTGATAGAGGAGGAGATTACTTCTCTAATGAATTCAATACATTTTGTGAAGAAAATGGTATAATTAATGAGTGCACTGCACCTTATACACCACAACACAATGGTGTTGCCGAAAGGAAAAATAGGACTTATCTAGAGATGATAAATTCTATGTTGGTGTTTTCTAAGTTGAACTTCAACTTATGGGGTGAAGCGCTTTTAACCGCTTGTCACATTCTTAATCGAATACCGATGAAGAAAAATGAGATATCTCCATATGAGTTATGGAAAGGAAGAAAACCCAACATAGGGTACTTCAAAGTGTGGGGGTGTCTTGTATATTGCAAGAAAAACGAACCTAATAAAACAAAGTTAAATTCAAGAGCCATAAAGTGTGTTTTTGTTGGTTATGCCAACAATAGTAAAGCTTATAGGCTATTAGACTTAGAGTCTAATATTGTGATTGAATCTAGAGAAGTTGAATTTTTTAAGAATATGTTATGTGACAACAATTCTTAAGCTTCAACATCTCTAAAGGAGAATTTGTTATATGAGAACAATTCTCAAGCTTCTACATCCAAAGTTGATTCTCAAGAGGAGAATCCTCAAAAGGATGTAAAGCAACCCTTTGAACCTAGAAGAGGTCAAAGGCTTAAAAATCATAAAAGTCTAGTAGTGGATGAGATAGGTTCTCAACGAATTTCATTCTACATGGTAGAAGGAAATAGAGAGGAAGTCATTAGGAAAAATCCTATTATACTTCTCATTGAGGATGATCCTAAGACTTATAGAGAAGCTATGCAATAAAAACATAGTGCATTTTGGAAAGAAGCCATCAATGATGAGATGGATTCCATTCTTTCCAATAACACTTGGGAATTGGTAGACCTCCCACCGGAGTCTAAGACAATTGGGTGTAAGTGGGTATTTAGGAGGAAATACCACACTGTCGGCACTATCCAAACCTTTAAAGCTAGATTAGTAGCAAAAGGATTTAGGCAAAAAGTGGGTATCGATTATTTCGATACTTATGCGCTTGTTGCAAGAACAACTTCTATAAGAATTTTTTTCGCTTTAGCTTCTATACACAACTTGTATGTTCATCAAATGGATGTCAAAACGACATTCCTTAATGGTGACCTCAATGAGGAAGTCTATATGGAACAACCCGAAGGGTTTGTCCTACCAAAATATGAACATAAAGTTTGTAGACTTGTAAAATCCTTATATGGATTGAAACAAGCTCCTAAGCAATGGCATGAGAAATTTGAGCAAGCCATCATGTCTAATGGGTTTAGACATAACAATGGAGACAAGTGTTTGTATTCCAAAACTTGTACGGGATATGTGATCATTGTTTGCTAATACGTGGATGACATGCTTATTCTAAGTAATAACATGAAAGAGATAGAAGAAACGAAGAGGTTTCTATCATCAACCTTCAAGATGAAAGATCTTGGAGAATTTGATACCATACTCGATATCAAAGTAAAGAAACATAGTGGGGGTTTTGCGTTAGGGCAAGCCCACTATGTTGAGAAAGTATCTCAAGGTTAAAGATGACAATACTCCATTCGATCATAGTGTAAAACTAGAGAAGAATGAAGGAAGAGCGGTGGCTCAATTGGAGTATGCAAGTGCTATAAGGAGTCTAATGTACGCTGCCCAGTGTACTAGACCTGATATAGCATTTGCGGTAAGTAAACTTAGTAGGTTTACAAGTAATCCAAGTGTGGATCATTGGAAGGCAATTGGAAGAGTTCTAGGTTATCTCAAGAAAACCAAAGGACTAAGCCTTCACTACTCGAAATTTCCTTCGATATTAGAAGATATACAGATGCAAGTTGGATATCCAATCTTGGGGACAACTTGTCCACAACTGGTTGGGTATTTACACTTGGTGGATGTGCAATTTCTTGGAGTTCCAAGAAACAAACCTGTATACCTCATTCCACTATGGAAGCAAAGTTCATAGCTTTAGCTGCTACCGGCAAAGAGGCCGAATGGTTAAGGGATCTGTTGATAGAGATTCCCCTAATCAAAGAGAATGCATCTAATATATCGATACATTGTGATAGCCAAGCGACATTGGCTAGAGCATACATCGGAGTGTATGATGGGAAGTCTAGACACATTAGTCTAAGACATGGATATGTAAGAGAATTTATTCAAAGAGGAGTCATCTCAATATCCTATGTGAGAACAAGTGAGAATCTGGCGGATCCTTTCACTAAGCCACTAACGAGGGATTTAGTGGCCGCATCATCTCGAGGGATGGGACTTAAACTCCCTAAAGAGATTCACGATCGATGGTAACCTATCTTAACACTAGTTATTCAACCAGTGTTAGGTTCAATAGGTAATAACAAGTCAATCAAGTAAATATTAGTTGTACTCAAAACAAGTCCCATTTGAGATATTGAGTACTTGTGTGTTACCAAGTGGAGGGTTAAAACCGAAAGGTTTTTTAATAGAATTCAGTCTTGTAAAGACAAGTATTTTTTGGTAACAAAATACTGTAAGAATTCTACCTATATGGACCTAGGGGTTGTGCCGCCTCTCATGAGAATTGGGAGTATTCTCAAGAACGTCCATGAATGGAAAGTGCACATGGCCATTAACAATGCAAAGTGAGACATAGAGGTCTCAAGTGAACATCGCAAAGGTGTGTGTATTATCACCGATTTGTCATCATGAAAAGATGGTTCAATGCCTAGTGCAACCAAATTTTCGACAAATTTTGTGATAATTACACTATAGTAAAGTTCAAGTTGAAAAACACTTTACTCTATGCATCAATGCAATGACTCCTATAAGAGAGAGTTCTTATTTAATTAAGTGGGGGATATGTTATATTTTTAAATATAATGATTGATTAAATAAGTGTTACAATAGATGACTATTTAATCTAGTGGGGGAATGTTATATTATTTTATAATATAATGTTTTAGATTAAATAAATGTGGCATAGAGTGTCATATATTGTAACATATAATAGAGAGTTACATCATTTGGATATATGTCAAATATCCAAACATGTAACATATTTGATGTTACAATTTCATCACAAATTTGTAACTCCTAAATATCACCCATTATTGTGTAGATTTGTTGTTACACAATATTGAGATGAATTTCTTAAAGCCATATGAGAAATGGCCGATAGAGATGTGATTTTAACTCCCATATTGTGTATGGAAGTTACAAAATCAAGTGGGAATAAATTGGAACGTTTTGGAAAAAACTAAAAAATTTGGGTGCTAAAAATTCAAGCGTCGCGGCCCTAGTGGCTGACAGCTTCATACAAATTCGGTTTTTATCCAATTTTGAACGTTTCCAACAGCCAAGTAACTCCCAAATCTCTATTTTAATTCCATAAAACATCCAATTAATCATTGGTAATAGCCATGGGGTTGATGGAATTTGAAATTCAAAGGGTGTCTCAAAACTCTATAAATAGGAGCCTAATGCTCACTTGTAAGACACAACATTTCTATCCATTAGAGCACTTGGCTAGAAACACCATGAGGCTTGATAATTCCAGAAAGCATTTCCTATAATCTGTGAGAGGTCCCTTAGTGCTTGAGTTAGGGGGAAATAAGCTTTTGGATAAAGGTTTCAAACCTTGTTCAAGTTGGTGATCCCTAACACTCTTCACTTTGGTTGTATGAATGAGAGTTTATTGTTTTTGTTCTTGTTCTTATTTTCTTCCATTTACTTTTCTACTATTTCTTCTTGTTCTATTTACTTGTACCTTTTGTTTAAGAGTTGTAATCTTTTTATTTCTTTTTGTTCAAACACTTATAGTTTATTTGTATCTTTTGTAATAGAGTTGTATTTTCTATTTCTATCATCTTACATCTCCTTCTCCTTTTATTTGTAATTTTCAGTTATATAGTTGTAACTCTTTTTAAATCAACCATTATTATTTGTAATATATTGCATAGAGTTGTAATTTCTTACCATTTCCATTGAGGCAAATTTATATTTTCCTAACATTAATAACACCTAGAAGCACATTTTTAACCAAAGAACTCGGTGAGCGAGGTAAATTCACGGTTCAAAGTTCACCGTAATTGTCTTGGGGTAACCAGGGCGTTACAACTTGGTATCAGAGCGTGCCAAGGTTTAGGGTTCCTGTAGACTGGCTGGGCATGTACACTCACCACGGAAGACAAGCTTGACTCATGGTTTGGTAACTATTTATGTAGTTATATGTATAACTGCTTAAATATATTATAAATGCTTTACTTGTTTACATGAGACACCATGTTAAGACTATGCCCTGAATACTGCATCTTTAGCAACCGTGTGCTAAATAGTACTGATATTGCTGGAACATACTCATTAGTATTGTTGATTGGGAACTATTATGTGATACATGATAAGTGCTAAATGCTATAAACATGTATCTATTTGTACAATTGTTGAATATGATAGTTATCTGCTTGTTCTTGGACCGTGAGGCAGCAAGAGGTTTAGTTATCACTGCCTGATTAGCCATATTGACTATTGCAGCACAGTATAAGCTGATAAGAATGAATCCAGGACAGACAGATACGTCAACTGGCCAGGGTGATCAAGGCCAGAATAATAATAATCAGGGTCAGGAAAATGACCAGAGTTAGATTCCACAGCTAGCTCCTGCGAACTTGCAGCAATTATTTAATGAGCTGTAGGAGGCAGGGAGAAGAACTCCGCTTCCTGAGGCAACAGCAGGTTCCTACAGTAGCCAGTGTATCTGAGGCACCTCCTATATCGGTGCCAGCAGTTGCCTGAGGTTGGTAATAAATGGGAGCCTCTTTATGAAAGGTTCAGAAATTAGCAACCTCCAGTTTTTGAATGCAGTGCAGATCCTGCTAAAGCTGAGCAGTGGATGAGCATGATTACCACCATCTTGGATTTCATGAGGGTGACTGGTAATGAGAGGGTGGCTTGTGCCACATATATGTTTCGGGAGGATGTCCGAATTTGGTGGGAGGTTATATCCTAGGCCAAAAACATCAATGCCCTGAGTTAGGAAGAGTTTCAGACTCTGTTCAACGAGAAATATTATAATGATGCCATCAAGGCAGTAAAGGCTAAGGAGTTCATTAGGTTACTTCAAGGGGGTTTGTCAGTAACTGAGTATGCCTTGAAGTTTGATCGATTGGAAAAGTTTTCCATGGAGCTGGTGCCCACTGATGGTGCCCACTGATGAAGGTTCCTGACACCTTCCCAGTTCCAGGTCCTGATAGGCGACCTCGTGGTATCTCAATGGGTCGTCAAGGTGGCAGTGAGGCTTGGAAGTCTTACTACCTAGATTAGGGCAAGAGCCTGCTTTTCATGTGGAGCAGTGGGTCATCTCAGAAAGGATTGCCCTAAGGCAAGAAAAGAAGAACCCAGGAAAGCGGACAACTCGGCCCCGACTCGAGTGTTCGCATTGACACAAGCAGAAGCTGAGGCTTCTCCCTTAGTAGTTATAGGTCATCTTCTTAGTGCTGGAACCCCTTATAATGTTTTGATTGATTATGGTGCTACACATTCTTTTGTTGCTAGTAGAATTATTGATAGACTGTGTAAACCCTGTGATTTTTATGCTGTGGGGTTTGGAACTTTATTACCCACTAGGGAATTAGTGGTATCCAGGAGATGGGTCAGATCTTTGCCAGTGACAGTAGAGGGCAGAGAATTGTCAATGGATTTGATAGAGTTGGTTATGACTGACTTTGACATGATACTGGGTATGGATTGGTTGGTGAGTTAATAACACCTAGAAGCACATTTTTAACCAAAGAACTCGGTTAGCAAGTTAAATTCACGGTTCAAAGTTCACCGTAACTATCTTGGGGTAACCAGGCATTACAGTTACCACATCCTCTCCATCTATTGGGGGAGGCCGATCATCCTCCCTTGCTCGGGAATTGTTATTTTGTTGGGCAGGTTGCGCAGATGCTGCCTTCTGTCCAAATGATGCTTGGTTGGTATTCTGGTTTCTTATATATTGTCTAAAATATCCTCTCAAGATCAAACCTTCAATCTCGTCTTTCAGTTGTCGGCACTCATCAGTGGTGTGTCCGACATCCCTGAGGAATCTGTAGTACTTGTTGGAGTTTCTCTTTGCCTTCTGGTTTCACATTGGGTCAAGTTTTCTGAATGGGACCCAATTCTCATTTGTGAAGAAGATATTTTCCCAAGTTTCATTGAGCTTGGTATACACCGTATAAATGGAGAAGTACTTGTCTCCCTTATTCTTTTCCCCCTGTTAACCTCAGAGTTATTCCCTTCATTTTTCTTTCTTTTTGAAGGGTTATCTCTGAGGGTTGTGACGTCAATGGGGTAGCCAAGGTCGAGGCTGAGTTAACATTTTTCATTATAGTTATGGGCTGAGGGGTCAGTTTTAATGCTGACCTCGCCTCCTCTACATTGACAAATGTCTGAGCCCTTTTGTTGAACTCGGTTATTGTTCTTATAGGTTTTCTCTACATATCATCCCAAAGGGGACTCCCTGGTAATATACCAGCTCTTACAGCCATAAGGTGGCCACTGTCGTCGACATTGCGGGCTCATGCCACCTATATGTTAAACCTTACGAGGTAACTTTTCAACAATTTTCCCTGCTGTTGTCTGACATTAGTTAAGGGCGAGACTTCGAGCCTGACGCCTATCATGGCCTTGAACTAGTTTTTGAATTCCTTTGCCAATTGATCCCAAGATGAGATCGAATGTCTTCTAATTTTTTTGAACCAGTTTTTTGCTGGTCCTATCAAAGTGGTTGGAAATAACATACACCTGAGCTCGTAACCAACGTTGTTGGCTCGCATGATGGTATTGAATGTGCTTAGGTGGCTATATGGGTCTGAGTTCCTGTCAAAGGGAGCTACGTGGGGTATCTTGAACCTATGAGGGAATGGAATATTGGAAATATGCGGAGTGAAAGGCTCGAGCTCCTCATCGGAGTCATCATCCTTGTCCCTGTTCCTTTCATCCTGGAGGAGCCTGAGCGCTCTTTCGAGGTGGTTAATTCTCTCCTGGACCAAGTCCACTAGAGGTTGAGCTTGTGCTTGGGGGAGCTGGTTATTGTATATAAAAACTCCAGTTCTCTGTCTCAGCATAGGGTTATACTTATTTCCATATGCGGGTTGTACATGTTCCTTTCGGTTGTTCAAATGATTGCGTAAATCGGGGTTACGGGAATGGCCTTCTCCCGGTTCTGGTTCAGATGATCTCGAAGATCAGGATTATTGCCATAATTCCCAGTATTCCTGGGTTCGATATCATATACGCTTACAGACCTAGAAAGGTCTAAGCTCCCACTCATAAAACTGATGTTTTTGTCTGGTTAATGGGCTCGATGGTTACGAGGTGGATGTTCAACCGGCCTTCTCGCTCTAGTTGTTTGCAATCTCGAAATGTGGCTTCCCGTAGGATGGGCAGCCCTATGTCCTCAAGCCGCCTCTCTCTCGCCCCCATGTCCAAGTCAAGTTCGACGATTCCCCGTCTCGGCTGCAACTGCATGATGGCCTTTGTGGTGCAGTCTCCCCTGCCTGGTTCCTATGAGAAGCTGGATGGGGTGCCTCTTGGAGTGGTGAGGGGTGTCTTATAGGAGATGGTAGATGCTTTATAGGCGATGGTGGTGGCCTCCCATCGTTGGTTCTAGAAGGCTCAGAATTGGCCCGGACAGGTTCTAGGTTGTTCCTGAAAGATTCAAGGTTATAGCTCCGAGCTGCTTGAGGAGCTCGGTTCCATGTTCCTGTAGTTACCTCCACAGTCGAGTTTCCAGTAACACTGGTTTGAGTATTCCTTCTAGGGCATTCATCGCCAATGTTTGCCCTAGGCCTTGGCCGAGCCTGCTGAGCCCCTTGTTTGGACCTCTTGGCATTCGTGCTCCTGCGAGGACGTCCTCTGGGCCTTCAGGGTGGTGCTTGGACCTCAGCGCCATGTCTGGCCAATTCTTCATTGCGCCTTGTGGCCTCTGCCAATTGTTGGCGCAGTTGCTGATTCTCCAGTTCCATAATGGGGATATACCTCTCATGATTACAATATAGGTCCTCGTCAGGCCTGGGAGCAGGCGGTCCCTGGGATTCAGAGGATGCACTCCCCTCGTCTGGGTCGTGCTCTTTCATTGGTTGCTTCCCAGGTCTCTGTGGGTAATCTTCAGTGTGAGGAGTTTGCTCCTCAGGTATTTGGGGCAATGGTCGCCCACCAGCACCTGGGCTGTTTAAGGCGACCATTGGTAATTCAGGAGGTTTTTGACTAAACAATCCAAAGATTTTCTTAATGCTCTCATTGAAAGCACCAAATTGTTGACGCCGTTTTTCGTCAACTTAAATCCGAAGAGCACTAAACAAAGATATAAGAAATAAGAAAAGAACATAATGATTTTTACGTGGTTCAACAGTTAAAATCTGTCTAATCCACGAGTCAATGTTATTGATTTGTGATACTCTCTCAAATATTTATCAAAGCAATTCAGCAGAGTATTCTCAATACAATTTTTTTCTACAAATGAAATTCCCCAGGCCATTTATAGACCCGGTTGCCAGAATATCTTGCCATTATTTTGGGAAGTTACAATTCAAATTTGAAATAAATACAAATAAATACATTAATTATATAATATCCCATGATAATTGGGATTTAATATCAGATAACAACAAATCCCTAAGGAATATGGATTTCCTAACAGTTATCGTGTGCATAACGCATTGCTGACTTCGAACGCAAAGTTTACACGCTTTTGAGATCAACCAACACTTTGAGCTCGTTATTCTAGTCAGTTTCCTCCTTAGCTGGTGATTCCATCGAGCTCAGCCATTGGAGACCAACATCTTCGAGCTTGCAACGAAGGCTCGAATTACACCTATATGCATCGGAGAATGTTCATCCTTTCGAGCTTGACACTTAAGCTCGAGCCTTTTGAACTTGTGCTCGATCGCCAACAAGAACAAGTTAGGAATTATGCAAATTCATACAAGTGTCCAGCTACTGCTTGTTATTTTCGAGCTTACGCTTTACGAGCCTATATTCCGAGGATCATTTATGACGGTGTCGAAATTTGGGGTAACATGTTTGTTCTAGTTTTTGAATTTGGCAGTGACAACAAGAAATTATATATTATATGTTTAATATAATATAAATATTATACGTAGATTTTCAATTTAAGTTGGTAGATATTTTTTTTTAAAAAAAATTGTTGCTAGTTGATAGTAAATTATATTATATTATATGTTTAATATGATATTATTCAAATACGTGAAGTTTAAGTTTGATTAAATTTTATTTAAATTATATAAAACAGGTGGTTTTATTATTTTTAAATAATTATTGTAAAATATCTCAAAAGTATCATATATTAATTTGTTTAATTAATTATTTATTTAATTTTAAGTCATCTTTACAATCTAGCATTAAATATAAGAATATTCTATTAAATATAAGAATATTCCGTTAAAGTTAACGGAGAAAAAAAATAAAAAAATTGTTAAAACGAAAAATTTTCATTATCTACACACTTTTTATATAGAAGAGATATCTTTTATATAAAAACTGTGTAGATAACGAAAATTCTTGATTTTAACATAATATTCTAAATCTTTAGCGGAATATTCTAAATATTTAACAGAATGTACATTTAAAACTAATTAAAAATAGATGTTTATTAATTATATTAATATAAATTCAAATATTATAAAATATCATTATTATAATAATATTTAATAATTACATTAATATAAATTTAAATGTTATAAAATATTATTATGATAATAATATATAATCCTAATTTTTTTTACTATGAATACAAATATTATAGAATATTATTATTATGATATTATTTAATACAAAACTAGATATTTAATACTTATATTAATATAACTTTAAATATTATAAAATGTCATAATAATAATAATATATAATATATAATGTTAATTTTTATTAAAAAAGTTATCATTTATGTTTAGAAAGATTATCATATTATATATATTTTTAAAAATTATAAACAATGTTTTTATTTAATTTTTATTTAATATGTTTATGTCATTCTTTTATATAATATTGTTTATTTAACTGAAATTTATATGACAATAATAGAATTCATTAAAAATAATTAATAAATTTTATATATGAAACTAAGTAAACGTATATTACATGCTTCTTGTATCTAATATATATATATATATATCTTCTATATAAAAAGTGTGTAGATAACGAAAATTCTTTGTTTTAACAGTTTTTCTTTTTAACGATTTGTTTTGTTAACTTTAACGGAATATTCTAAATATTTAACAGAATATACCCTTAAAACTATTTAAAAATAGATATTTATTAATTATATTGATAAAAATTCAAATTCAAATTTAAATGATATAAAATATTATTATTATTATAATAATATATAATACAAGACTAGATATTTAATAATTAATTATATTAATATAAATTTAAATGTAATAAAATACTATTGTGATAATAATATACAATCGTAATTTTTACTGATTATATAAATATAAATTCAAATATTATAAAATATTATAATTATAATAATATTTAATACAAGAGTTGATATTTAATACTTATATTAATATAAATTTAAATGTTATAAAATATCATTATATTATAATATAATGTTTATCCAAAAAAGATTTACCTGATGGCTTGGCGAAATTAACATGCACGTGGGATACACGTGACCGTTTAAGTGAGTACGATCTGTTCGACCATCGAACAGAAGAGAATTCACTCAGCAGACGACATATTTTATGGGCGACCAGTCTAGTCGCAGCATTTAAGATATTTTTCTACAGATATGTAATTTCACATTTATGTAATAATTGTGATTTCCATTATTATTTAGATACGCTTGTATTAAATATAATTAAGGCTCATCGACCCATGAAGAACTCCTTGAGCCTATCAACAAGACTCAAAGGGACTCAAGATAGAGGACTTTGGGGAATTTTGAGAGAGAATTATAGTGTTTTTATCCGCCAAAGTTGTATTCATCTCCAAGATTATAAAACTCATGAACCCTAGTTCATTGATCACAATTTTTGGAGTTCTGCATTTATAAGAACACTAAGTAGACGTAGGTTATTACCATTATTTGGGGCTGAACCACTCTAAAATTTTGGTGTCGTTTATCTTTTTGTCTTGAATTCATTTTTTTTTATTGTTTTACTTGACTCTGTGTCGTTGACTAGATCAAGGGTCAACATATATAATTCATAATCTTAATTTTTATTAAAAAAAATTATTATTTATGTTTAAAATGTTATCATATTATATACATATATATTTTAAAAATCATAAAAAATGTTTTGGTTTAATTTTTCATTTAATATGTTTATGTCATTTTTATATATAATATTGTTTATTTATTTTACATTTACATGATAATGATATAAATTAAATAAAAATAATTAATAAATTATATCAATATAACCAAACAAATGTGTATTGCACATTGCTTGTATCTAGTATAGATATATATATCTTTTATATAAAAAGTGTGTAGATAACGAAAATTTTTGGTTTTAACAATTTGTTTCGTTAACATTAACAAACTACTATAAATATTTAACAGAATTTACCTTTAAAATTAATTAAAAATAGATATTTATTAATTATATTAATATAAATTCAAATTCAAATGTTATAAAATATCATTATTATAAGAAATATATAATACAAAACTATATATTTAATAATTATATTAATATAAATTTAAATATTATAAAATATTATTATGATAATAATATATAATCATAATTTTTTACTAATTATATTAATATGAGTTCAAATATTATAAAATATTATTATAATAATAATAATTAATACAAAACTATATATTTAATAATTATATTAATATAAATTTAAATATTTTAAAATATTATTATAATATAATACATAATCTTAGTTTTTATTAAAAAAAATTATCATTTATGTTTAAAAAGGTTATCATATTATATATATTTGTTTTTTTAAAATTATAAACAATATTTTGTATGAATTTTTCATTTAATATATTTATATTATTTTTTTATATACAATATTATTTATTTATTTGAAATTTATATGATAAAGATACAAATTTAATAAAAATAATTAACAAATTTTATAAATAAAACTAAATAATCATGTTTATTATATCTAGTATATATATATATATATATACGATTTGACCAAAAGTGAGTATATTAGATTACTAAGCACCAACATAAATTTTCGTTGCTGGATTTATTCCAAGCCTTGAACTGATTCCCCACCTAGCTCCTACAGTACTTTTTATTCCCCCATTAAATAACTTCGTATCCATTTTATCCATTTCGGATGCAAATAGTATATATATATATATATATTTATATATTTTATTCCCTCATTTAAGTGTTTTGCACGTTTGCTTAATTTTAAAGTTGTAAATATTGTATATAATTTTAATAAAAGTTGGTTCATTGTTTTTTAAATATATATATATATATAATAGAATGAATTATAGTTTTATAGAATATATAAATATTTATTTTTATAATCTCAACATATATGAAATTTAAACACAATATTGATATATATATATATTTACATGTCTACATGATATATATATAAATTACACTAATATTTAAAAAGAAATTAATAATAGAAATAAAATAAGAATAGAAAAAATCACAGTGTAGATAGTAATATACATGCATTAACTATTTTTAGTTTCTAACGTATCTCGCAATGCCTTTTTGGTGAATTTGATCAAGAAAAGAGTTTCAATCACTTGATAAAAAACAAACTATCACACAAATTTATATGGTAAAAAAAATGATATATATGCTTTTATTATTTTTAAATAAATATGATTTAATTATTTAAATTATCATAAAATATATTAAAAATATCCTATTTTAATTAATTAATTAATTTTTATTTAAGTTTATGTTTGTTCTAATTTTTGAATTTGACAGTGACAACAAGAGATTATATATTATATGTTTAATATAATATTAATATTATACGTGGATTTTAAATTTAAGTTTATTACTAGTTGATAGTAGATTATATTATATTATATGTTTAATATGATATTATTCTAATACGTGAAGTTTAAATTCAATTCAATTTTATTTAAGTTATAAAATGTATGGTTTTATTATTTTTAATTAAATCATTATCATTGTAAAATATATCAAAAATGTCTTATTTTAATTAATTAATTTATTTATTTAATTTTATCTAATCTTAAGCCATGTTTACAATCTACCGTAAATATAATAATATTCTGTTAAATATAAAAATATTCCATTAAAATTAACAGAAAAAAAATAAAAATATGTTAAAACAAAAAAAATTTCTTTATTTACACACTTTTTAAATATAAGAGATATGTCGGGACCAAGCTACTAGTTAATTCATTCTTTTACTTTTTTGACTAGGATATCGATCTCTACTTTTCCTTTTCTCTCTTTGTTTTAATTGTATTAGAATAATTTTACTACATCGATCCTGTGGTATGCACATGAATTGTTATCAATGGATAATTAAGAACACATAAAAAAAATTAGTTAACAATACTTATTAATGTGTACACTAATGAAAAGCTTGTGTTTTTTAAATTAATATGGCTTATTGGATATGACCCGCAACTATATTATATATAGTAATTTATAGTCTCTTCTTCGATAGAGATCAGATAAGGACCAAGTTTAATTATTTATATTGCTAGTAGTGCTTGGGAAGCAAGAAACTAAGTTAAGAGAAATTACTCCTAATTAAAGTAGAGAGAATTTGTCCCAATCTAGACTGATCTAGACTGGAATATTTATATGAATTCCTAAATAAATACGTAGGAATTTTCTTTGACTACACTTTTTCTTAAGATTAAGATTGATGAAAAGAGGAATAACATAGGTAATTACAATATGTTTTTTTTTAATTGTCATTATTTATAATTCTTTTAATTTTATCGATCGGTCATGGTAAATTACTTTTATATAGTGTAATAAATTTTAAATATAATTTTCGGACAAAATATGGATAGACTATTTTTCTTAATGAACAACTAAATCGGCTATATATATGTACTTTTAGGGAAAGAAATGCATGAAATTAACTTAGTATAGTAAATCAATAAAGCCTTGCTTCATCATGGATTAGATCATCATATTCATCAGTACTAATTAATTGATAACTAGTTCTAATCCAATGTAACATAATAACTAGGGGTAGGTGTACGTATATAATAATATGCATAGACAGTGATGATCGTCTATTCACTTATTAAAAGTTTATTTGTTTCACATGTATATGAAATTTAATGCTGAAAATATTGAATATTTATGCAAGAAAACGTTTTGAAACCAGAATTATATACATGCTTTTATAACTGATTTTGATGGTTCGAAAGTCAAAACTGCTCAACAATAACTAATATATATTGTATACAAGTAATGTAACACATGAATTAGGCAAGATATTTCAGCTAAGTAGCTACTGATGAAAGACAATTAAACAACTAACTCAACACAACAAGTCGATTATTTGACCACTTTTTTCAGTTATATAACCAAACACACCTCTCAATCATTTTTGGTGATTCGTTCCGGGTTATTCGTTGAATTTTATGCATGGTCGATGCCTATAAATAGATAAATATATATCCATGTGTTCGCTGACTCTATTTATTATCATATCTATATATATATGTCAAAATCCCCTACAAAACTTATTAATTGATAATCAAATATTAATTGTTTCAATTTTCACTCACTCAACCTAACCCACATGTTGAATTCTTGTGACTTTTAATAGGACTTTACGTGTCGATAGTTTTGGCAACAATACACCAACGTAGTATTTAAATCTTAAATAAAATCAAAAGTAAGAGAAATCCAAAACCATTAACCCCAGTAAGAACTACCAAACTATTAAAAAAAACTTTTTTTTTGTTTCGATGTCTTTTTTTGGGAGAAAAAAATTTAGTTTTTTATTGACTAGATTTAGAGAATTAATTATGCATAGTCAACACGACACCATCACTGTAGTTATACTATGGGCCAATGCCAAATATCATATATAAATATATATATATATAACACAAGATGGTAATTAGTATTATTGTGGTCGGTCACATATTATTTTATTAACTCCCACGAAAAACTAATTATGAATAATAGTACTTTTCACTCAAACACATCATATTCACATGGTGCAATGCAAAACATAATAGGACTACACGGCCTTGAAGAATAAAAAATATACTAGTTGGTGTTAGTGTAGATAATATTGCATGTTCGATAATAATAATAAATAAGATTAAGACCCACTTGGATATACATAGAGATCTCTATCTTCAAATTACGATCGAGTGAAAAACGTACAATTAATTGTTTACAATTTATTAAAAAAGAAAAAGAAAAAACGTACAAGTGTGTTAGACTTAGAAAGTATAGCAGCTAAGTCTAGAAGAGTGTTGAAAACGTACGCGTGCGAGAGCCGAGAGAGAGCGGTAGACCCAAAGTCAACAGGTCAAAGCAAGGAACAAAAATGTTAATAATAAACAGTTTATTATATATAATATGATCAAAGGTAGAATTTTCGCTATTATTTAATTTTTAACCATTATCTTCTTCTTCTCATTGATATTGTTCCGCGTTCAATCACATTCATCATCATATAATATGTGCGTCACTTTTTCTTCTTACTAGATTGATTTTTGTTTTTCAGTCCAATCCCCATATCTTTACGCTTCTCTATATATACTCCTTTTCCCATCATCTAACACAATCCAAATCCAAATCAAACAAACCCCAAATAAATAATCTCTATAATCTCCATACTAATCCAAACTCTCTTTCTCTCTCTCTCTCTCTCTCTCTCTTTTGGTTGAGCTTGGACACCCAAACCAAATAGATATTCTATACATATTATAAGCACATCATCAAAAATGGATGGTCCCATGGGAGATCAATTATATGGATCTGTAATTACTAGTACTCATCATCAATTATCAAGTGAAGAAGATCATCAATTGGATTTAAGGAAAGGTCCATGGACGGTTGAGGAAGATAACAAGCTTTTCAATTATGTCTCCATCCATGGCGAAGGTCGCTGGAACTCCCTTGCCCGCCATGCAGGTACCCTATTAATTATATATATGATCACTTTTCTTTCATTTTTAATCATTCTCTGAGCCCATAAATTTCAACCCTTTATTAATAATTCAACATCAAAAGTTGAAATCTTTCTGGGTATACACATCAAAATTCGATTTTTATCAGTACCCTTTTTCTTATTAATTGCTCCTCTATCTAGCTCTAATGAAATTATATCAACAATATTGCAGGTCTTAAAAGAACTGGCAAGAGCTGTAGATTGAGATGGTTAAACTACTTGCGTCCAAGTGTTAGAAGAGGAAATATTACCCTCCAAGAACAGCTTCTTATTCTTGAACTTCATTCTCGGTGGGGTAACAGGTACTAATACAACTACTACTACTACTACTATACTAGTCCTATATTATATAATTATATTTCAGCTAGTGATTAATTATATCTAAATGCGATATTGATTAAATTAATTTTAATTTGAAAAGGTGGTCCAAGATAGCCCAATATCTTCCTGGTAGAACGGACAATGAGATCAAGAACTATTGGCGAACCAGAGTCCAAAAGCAAGCTAAGCAACTCAAATGTGACGTCAACAGCAAGCAATTCCAAGACGCCATGCGTTATGTTTGGATACCTCGCTTAGTTGAACGGATCCAGTCGGGTCGACCCGACTCCTCTTCTGCTGTCCAGCCCATATCCACCGGAGTCTCCACGTGGGGGTCCAGCTCAGCTAACCCAAAACCCATGCCCGATGTGTCTGGCTCTTCATCAGACACGTCAGAGGCCCAACACTCCACGGTTTCGGACCTGACCGACTGTGGCCAACCCATGGAAATCGGGTCGGGTGGTTCGCTCCAGTACGGGTCGGATATCCAAGGAAATGCACAAAGCGACACTTGGCTAAGTGGTGGGGACTCATTAGAGAATTGGTGGAGCGAGGAGGATCTACAGTTTTTGGAGACTGCTTTGCTATGAATTTAAGTTATTATGTCCAATAATAGTAACAAACACAAAATCACAAGAATTTTCTTACGTGACGCATTTGAGATTCCATGACACAGATGTTTTAAAATATATATATATATATATTTATATAGCTGATAGACAGAGAGAATTCAAGAACATACACTTTTAACTTCTTTCTTTTTTTCTTAGGGTATTTTTCAGCCAAAAATATTGGCCATAATTTGTTCATCTCAATTGGGGTTTATTGTTTTTTTAGTATATTAATTTAATTAGCTTTCTTGTGGAATTCAGATTCGACTTCCTTGTACGTAATTGAATAATAATAAATAGAGAGATCAAGAGGTGAGGATGAAACCAGCTGATCACTACTACTGCTAATAATAATAATAATAACATATTTATATATAATTTCATGATAATTAAAGTTAAAGATATTATTCCATATATGTAGGCATATATTTGTAGTGTGTATACTTGCACTTTTAATTAAGGATGAATAAGACTACATGATGTGATGATGACGTGGCATTGATTATATACCTAGTAATAGTGTATTATTAATATACCTTATTATGAATAGTGTTAATGTATTCTAGAAGGAGTGTTAATTAGTTATAACTAATAAAATATAAGGCGCAGCCTCCCCTCGTGACCTATGTTTTAACAAATCAATCAAAACGTGTTCAACCTTAATAATTGGCCAATGGAATAACGGAGGCTTAGGGACCCCAAAACAGTGATTAATTATAATGTAATATAATATTAATAAGTAATGTTAGTGAAAGATTCAATGGCTTCCTCATTTGAAGCACTAACGGCCGCAACCATTGAAGCCACTCTCTTGATTAATATTTTGGTCTTTAATTTGTAGACGAACTAGAGCTAATTTGGTGGTCAATTCAATGACTAATACACTATTTTTTTTAAAGTCTCTTTTTAATGTATTTGGTCTTAAGATCCATTGCATTTATCAAAACTATACAACAAACTTAGAATATGCAGCTCATGTTGATGTAACTCACTTAAAAAGTACTCTTAAATTTATGGGTTTATACTTTTTTAGACCTTATATTTTGATAAATTATTTTTTGAACCCTATGTTTTGTAAAATTGTTAAAATAGAATCCTAAACTCAATTTTGATGAAGAAAAAATTGAATACAACAACACAGTTTTTAAGCAGAAAAATTTTATTTTTGTTCTGAATTGTTAGTTTGGTAAATTATTTGTGATTTTAGTTGAGAGAACATTGACCAAAATCGGGTTTAGGATTCTATTTTAACCATTTTACAAAATATAGGGTCCAAAAAATAATTTGTCAAAATACATGGTCCAAACAAATAATGAGAAAAAACACAATGTCAAAAAAAAAATATAAACCCTAAATTTATTAACTTTTGTAAAGAATTTAATTCCCATCATTGTTTTATTAGCTTAGAATATTAAGAAAATATTATACCTAGCATCGTAAATTTTAAAAAAAATTGAAAAATATGAAATTTTACAAAAATTACGGATAACAGTTTGTTACGATTCTGTAATTGTCTGTTATAATTTTCTATTTAGTCTGTAAATATTGTTTACAAAATTGTAACATATGATTACAAACTTATAAATTTTAATTATGAATTTGTAAATTTTAGTTACAAAAAAAACTATATTGTTACAAATTTGTAAATTTTGTCACTATATTTTTGTAATTTTTTACGGTTTCTGTATTTTTAATATATTTTTTTAAAATCTTAATTATTTTTGTGAATTTCCCTAGAATTAATATAGTCCGTTGATCTCTTATATTACTAGCTAATAGCTTTTAGTTTTTCAATCAACTCCCACAAGCTTTATGTTTTCAGTGCAATAAGGATCAAAATCTCAAGGCAAAAAAGTCAAAATCTCTCCATATGAAAGAGTGGAAATGATGAAACTCCTTTCAATATCACTCCAAAGTAGAAAAAGAAAAGAATATCATTAGAAAATTATTTGGTATGCCGCCTAATATAACATCACAACATCATCAGAAAATTGCTGTGGCGGCAGTGTCTAATTTGCTTATTAATATTATTTTTGGCCATTAGACACCAAATTCTTTCTCTAAAAAAAGACTATTTATAGTAAAATCATTACAGAAATTTGTGTGATTAAATTTAGATGTCATGTTTAGTCATAACTAAAACAAAAAAATTGTAACTAAGAAGTAATATTTAGTTATAAGTTTTGTCACTAATATAATTATAATCACAATAAAAATTTATTTGTAACTTAGAAGTAATATTTAGTTATAAGTTTGTCACTAATATAATTATAATCACAATTGATATATGTAATGATAAAAAATTTTGATTACTTATTTTAGTGATAATTTTTTTTTGTAATAATATATTTAATTACAATAATATTTTTATATTCACAAAATTTTCAATTATAATCACAAAATATAAAGCAACTAAAAGTAAAAAAAATTGTAGTCTCAAATCTTTTTTTTTTGTAAATACCATTTCATACTTTGTGTTTTATTGAAATAGAAACTTAGTACCTATGATTTTAATAATACTCATATGGTACCATATAATTTGAAATTGTACATACTTTGGTACCCTAGGCTCAAATTTAGTCAACAAATTTTATCAATATGACCAAATTTTCATTAGTTATATGTAATTAAGTAATTAATTTTGAATTTGAAACTCATATAAGTGATGACAGTTTAGTCATATTTATCAAATTTGAGTCCATAATACTAAATATGTATGATTTTAAATTACAACGTACTAAATAAGTATTATTGAAAACATAGGGTATTAAGTTTGTATTTCAACAAAACACATAGTACCAAATAACTATTTATCCTTTATTTATATATATAGTGAGCGACTATATGGTCATTTATTTTACACACCGGTGTGTCATTTTTTTATTTTTGGTATATAAATCAGTTGTAAATTAATTTTTTTTATATGATAGTGTATATTGTAGTTATTTAGGATATCCTACAAAATTTTTAGAAAATTTTAAATAATTTAAGATGCCGAAAATAGAGTTTCAAACAACTTATTTTACACGGGTATAAAAAAAAAAGACACTCGTGCAAAAGGCTATTTGAAATCAAATTTTCGCGTCCCAAATTATTCTAAATTTACTGATAATTTGCAGTATATCCTAAATAATTATAATATACATCTCATATAAAATAATTAAATTATAATAAATTTATGTACCAAAAATAGAAAAAAGTTACACCCGTGTGTAAAAAAAAAATGCCACAGCAACTCCCTATATAAAAATACTTATATAATGGAGATCTTCCACATTCTCACATACCCAACCTAATCTAACTAGTTGATCTAGCCTCAAGTGGCCTTAAAAATTTTGTTAGCTACAAATTTTTAAGACTTTAGTATAGAAAATTAAAATATTTACTTTCGTCTTCCATTGGAACTACATACCTATTAATATATATATATATATATATATATATATAAATATAAAGGGATGACTCTTTCTTTTCTTCAAAAGTTCTTACTCATTGGATGCCTAAAGTTTGTTTTATTTTCTGATTTTTTTTTTGTAAAGGATATGGTTGGTATTATTTTTTTTGCTCGAAAGAGACTAGTAAGCCAAATGAATTTTATAAATATATAGGGAATTTACTTATTTTGTAACTTGTATTTTTTTTTTTCAAAGTATCACTTTAGTACCCTCTTTTTTCAATAATACTTATATGGTACCTTGTATATTAAAATCATACATATTTGGTACCCTAAATTTAGATTTGATAAATTAAATTTTATCAATATGATCAAATTGTCATCGGTTATATGTAATTAAGTAATTAAATTTGAATTTGGAAATCATAAAATTGAGAGCATTTTGATTAAATTATTGACAAAATTTTATCAATTAAATTTGAGTTTAGAGTATCAAATATGTACGATTTCAAAATATAGAGTACTAAATATGTACACTTTCAAAATATTATTGTAAACACATAGTACCAAAATGATATTTTACAAAAGTACATAGTATAAAATGGTTACCTACTATATAGCTCTTCTATATAAAAAGTGTGTAGATAACGAAAATTCTTAGTTTTAATGGTTTGTTTTGTTATAACAGAATATACCTTTAAAACTAACTTAAAAATAGATATTTATCAATTATATTAATATAAATTTAAATATTATAAAATATCATTATTATAATATTATTTAATATAAGACTACATATATAATAATTATATTAATATAAATTTAAATTTATGTTCAAATTCAAATGTTATAAAATATCATTATTAAAATAATATATAAAATAAAATTAGATATTTAATAAATATATTAATATAAATTTAAATATTATAAAATATTATCATGATAATAATATTTAATCTTATGTTTATTAATATGAATTCAAATATTATAAAATATTATTATTATAATAATATTTAATATAAAACTAGATATTTAATATTTACATCAATATAAATTTAAATATTATAAAATATCATTATATTAATAATATATAATAGATAATCTTATTTTTTATTAAAAATTATCATTTATATTTAAAAAAATTATTATATTATATATATATATAAATTTAAAAAAATCATACACAATGTTTAGGTTTAATTTTTCATTTAATATGTTTATATTATTTTTTATATATAATATTGTTTATTTATTTAAAATTTATATGACAATAATATAAATTTAATAAACATAATTAATAAGTTATATAAATAAAACTAATGAAATGTTGCTTATATATAATACTATATGTATATAAATTTATATTTTTCGGAAAGAGAAAGGTGATACTGATTAGGGAATATTGAAGTGGTTTATAATGATGATATTTAAACACTACTCAAATTTTCAACGAGTTAATCCTTCCGGTCCTTACGGCTGCATCAGCTCATTGAGACTGAATTGTTGAATTCATTGATCTTTTTCTTTTTCTTTTCTTTTCTTTTTTTTTTTGGTGAGTAGCTAAATTTTTCTATAGTAGCATCAATAAAAGCACGACTTCATTATTTGTATATATGCATGATTCCAAAAAGTAAGGATAGAAAAGAATAAACGTTTATAAGTTGTATGATTGCTTTGATTCTCTCCCCAAAACAAACACTGTAACTATCTATAGATTTTTCAATTTAATATCTAGGTTTGTTCAACTACACTCTGACTTGCTGTTCAATTTATTACTATTATTATTATTATCGTTTTTCAGGACTCATTTCATTTTGTAAAAGCTGGTACTTTTTCCATCGAACTTCGCATTATTTCCACTTTTCATAATGCAATTGTCGTTCTTTCATGTTGATGTCGTTTTACATGGTTAGAAATGATTGATTAGTTCATCCACCTCCACTTTGTAGACTTCATCCAAATCATTTCTTCGTGTTTAATAGTCGGTATATTTATTCGTAAATGGCGGATTACAAGGCGTTTGTAAAACTGGTGTCGTATGAATAATAAGAACATTGTCGTTTCTGGTTGTTTAGATTATTGTAGTCGTAAGTTTTGATTACTGTCGTTTTTTTGGAGAGAATGTTATCTACGACATCAATTAGTCTCTGCCTAGACTCGGACAAAGTCCACTCGATCTTTGAAATGTTAGTATTAAGATTGGGAAATTGGCAAGAAGATTAGGCAGAGATACTAATACTACTTACCCTTATTGGGTTTGTTTTTAACACATGTCAAAAATCTGGCATAAGTCCGTGATGATCACTCAATAGATAGAAAAAGTGGTAGTTTCATTGACCTCGAATACGTATGTATTTGATCAAGTGGATATATATTCTACAAATTCTGAGTGGAACAAGAAAATTGAAGCTCAAGAGAAATTGAAATTAACGTACGAAAAGTGGACTTGGGTCTTCTCTATTTGAGACCCTTCGTACGTTAGCATGACGATATTCCTACATCATCATATATTGCTACCTATAGTCAGTCTACTACTCACGACTCTCTTTCTTTTGTCGTTGCAAAATCCCAAATTTGGATTGGAACAATATTCAAATTAATAATCATCCAAAGTGAAGACAGTTTTCTTACTAAAATTTAGTATCTTTTCTTTTGTCAAATAGAAACATATATAAACTAAGATTAATTTGTCATTTCTTTACAAATTCTAATTAATTTATACTTTCAGTGACGAATCCTAAGGAGGGCAAGAAAGTATTTTTGATTGATTTTGTATTACATTTTATTATTTTAAAAATTTCTCTATATTTTTTTTTATTTTAAAACAAACTTGGGGGCTTGGCCGAGTTATTTTGTAATTGTTGTTTTGCCAGTTAATTTTCATAATGATTCTTATCACTTTACAATACTAAATTGTCGTTTTTATAACATTAATATTTGTAATGAAAATGTCGTTTAAGATTGATGTCTTTGAACTAAATTTTTGTCGTATATAAAAGCAATTGTCGTTATTTAGCTCATCATTAATTTGTTCATCTGTGTCTTATGCTTGTATAGCAATAGTCGCTTTCAAAAGTTGGTGTAGTTATTGTAAGTAGTGTTGTCGTTTCAAGTATAATCATTTTAAGCTATAGTTGGACGAAGTATCTGTTGTTTTTCCTGAATATAATTCTTGTTGATGACGCTGTTTCTGTCCCCAGCGCTACTCCATTCCAACAATGCGAATTTGCACACTGAATAGATATAATCTATCTTAAGCCAAGTACTACACAGAGCCATCTAATATGAGTATATATATATATATATGTGTGTGTGTGTGTGTTTGCAATCTCTATTTAAGATATATACAAGACGATCGATCCAAACAATATTACTCAAAGTATTTTAATATATAATTTGGGAATATTTCTTTTGTTTTTTTTTTATTATTTTTCAACTTGAAAGTTGAATCACAGACATCTATACATATTTATAATTTTTAGCATAGTGGAGACCTAGCTAGTATTACCTAGATACACACAACAATCAAAGATTGTTCAAGTTCAAATCTGCCAAATGAAAGGCCAACAACATTAGAGAAGATATATAATCAATGTACATTATCCTATTCTTTCCCCACACCTATATATGCGCGTGGAGCTAGCTAATTGGACAACTTGATATGAAGGCTATCTATACTACGTTCTATATATAACCAAATATGTATGTATGACATTGTTGTAAATTAGAAAATGGGATACAGCTAAGGTTTCTCCACTAACATAATATGGGAAAAGAATATATGATGGATCGAGTTCGATACACAAAAACGAAATATATTTTTGTTTTGGAGGTTGGGGTCCCAACTCTCAACGTGTAATGCCCATTTATTTATTTTAAAAATGGCTCTACAAGAGAATTGGGTCATGGAAACATGTCAGGTGGCCTAGTGGACTTCACACATCAACTTGTTTAGCACAATATATATTGTATAAATTAACAAAATTTATAAGGGGTAACTAAAATCAAAAGTTACTCTTCTAATGAACGAGTATTATTGATAGCAACAAAATATAAAGAGAGAGGGTAAACAAAATATGTGATAACGAATAAAAAAACACACACACTACACAATTACTATGAAGCCTGAAAGAATTATAGGAATTTGGGAATTATTAATACGACATTTGCCTCAGCTTTTTCATCATTGTTTATAAATCCTAAAACGTACGTGAGGCACCGAACTTTCAATCCAATTAAGACTAACATATATATTCTAAATCCCATCAAGGGCATGATGAAGGCTATTTTTGTAACTGTATAACATATATATGGAAAATGATGATATATTCCATTCTCTCTCTCTCCATAAATATTTATATATATATAAATAAGTTGAGTATAGTATATATATATATATATATATAATAATATATGCATGTATGCAATAGTAGTATTGTTCGTACAGTCTCTCTCTAATGGCTTCCAAAATCCATTATTATTTACCACTCACTTTGTTCTTGGTTTCTCTTATAGCTGAAGTAGCTGTGGTCCAGTCTTCTTCTTCTTCTTCTTCAAAATGGAGCTCAAAGAAGAGAGAAACAGACTACGACAAGTGGGTGTCTTGGAACCTAAAAAATTACCGAACACAATCTATGATGACTGCCGAGTTAAGATCAGCCAACAGCCGTAAAAGATCGGGCGGCGCGGCGGCGGGGGGTTCAGCCGCCAAGGAGAGCGTAGTTGACGAAGCGCTGAGGAGAGCTGAGATGAACAAAGTGAATATAAGCGTCAGCCAAGACGGCACCGCTGACTTCACAACTATCACTGAAGCTCTCAACTCCATTCCCCCTCGCAACACTAGGAGAGTAATTTTGACTATTAAACCAGGTGTTTATAGGTACTTTACGTATCATCACTTAAGCTCCCTGACATCATAGCCATGAATTCTTTACAAAACAGCTAGCGTAATACATATATATTGTAAGCTAACAAAACAAAATGGTTGTTTCATTTGCGAATGAGTAGGGAAAAAATTACCATTCCGAGAAGTTCGCCGTTTATTACATTCGTAGGCGATGGTGATGATCCGCCGCTCCTTACTGGAAACGACACCGCATCTGCCACTGGAATAGATGGGAAACCTTTGAGGACGTTTCAGAGTGCAACTGTTGCCGTCGAAGCTAATTATTTCGTCGCCATCAACATCAAGTTTGAGGTGTGTATTAATTTATACATGTATATATAAATATGTATTATGCGAACGTATAATGTAGTTAACTATATATTAATTAACTATACCACTCTCTGTCATTATTTTATACATATATGCTCTTGCAACTAATTAGCGCTACTCATAATTTGCGAGATTAGTTCCATATAATTTATTTTTCTTATTCTTTTCAATGATTTAAAATAATGAAAAAGGTTGCGTTAGTGGTGCATGGTAACACAAGCCAGACAAAGATTTAAAAGGTCGTAACTAGTATGTGTATTATATATAGGATAATTCTGCCGTCGTATTCACGGTTGCATACCTTTTGTGTTTTTTTTTGGCTGGTGGGTCGTTTTCGACGCGATTTTTGTTATGATTGTGTATATTGTAATTATTTAAAGCATTCTGTAAATTTTCAGAAAATTCCGAATAATTTACAATGCCAAAATCTATATTCAAACATATTGTTTTCCATGCGCATAAAAAAAACTAATCACGCTTGCAATAACATGTTTGAACCTGGTTTTCGGCATTGTAAATTATTCAAAATTTTCTAAAAATTTATAATATGCTTTAAATAACTACAATATACGTTCATAAAAAATAATCGTGCCAGAAACACAAAAAGTATACACCGGTGCATAACTTATGCAGTATAAAAATATTCTATATATATAGTAGAAATATAGATATGCTATATATCTCCTCATTATATACTTTAAAAATATATTATTATACCTATAAGAAAAGATTGTTGTAGGTCCTTTAAAAGGATTTACCAATAGGGTTCTTTTTCTATCATTTTTACACATTTGGATAAATTGTCTCCATCTTTTTATATAATTTTTTGTACAATAATAATAATGGGTTACTTACAATTTTTTTCAAAAAATTCTAAATAATTTATATTAAAATCAAAATATAAATAGCTCATTACACATGTGTCTATTTTAGTTTTTATACACAAATGCAACAAACTATTTAAATCCTAATGTCTATCTTTTATTAAATTATCTAATTTCATAAAAATTCATAAGAAATCTTTATAACTATAATATATATCATCATATAAAATAATTATGGAAACAACTTATTTAGGGCCGAATAAAAAAAAAAAAAAACTACCCATACAAGTCCAATAAATATATATTTATATATAGAGATATTTGCAGTTAAAGTTACTTTTTTTAGATTTATGTAACAAAACAAGTTATTTTACTTTTTTTAGACTTACGTAACAAAACTATATTTTTTGGCAGTGAAAATACGAAAACTTTACTTTTTCTTACATTTTGGTATCAACCCTTAAGTTTGAATTTTTACACTCTTTTAATTAAGATCGTTGAGTTTTTACACTCTTTCTATTGTGTACTGCACGGTTAAGTTGCATTACATTTAATAAATATCAGTGCCAGAATATTACTGAAAACAACTTAAGTACACAATAAAATATTACTTAAGACATACAATGACAAATACCCCAATCACAAAAATATATATTAAACCAGAAAATTCAAACTGGTAAACAAAACTGCCTATAACAAATTATATTCACATTTTTTAACACTATGTGGGCCCGTGGTCTATGCCACATTTTCAGAAAATGGTTGTCTAACACTTAAACTTAAATATTTAAATTCAATAAGTATTAAGAGGTATTCCTATCTTTGTTGTTGAACCTACTAAATAGACACAGTATTGAAGTGCATACAATTTCACACGTGGTGGGCATTTCTCTTAATTTAAAGTCATAAAAATCATTGGCGGGAGTCGTTCCGAAGACCGTACACTGCGGTTAGGAATAAATCATATATTTATTTAATTAAGGGGGTTACACACAAGTTCTGATCAAACTGATCAGGGTACAGACTAACACTTCACGTGACAAGGCAGCCACCTAGCTAACTAGTGAGTGAGTAAATTAATAAAAAAATGTACGAATTAGCCATACCAATACCAAGATTCTTCTAATAAATTAAATAAAAATGTAATTAATTAATTAAAAAAAAGAATGAATTTATTATATGTGAATGTGATAATGAATCAGAACACGGCTCCACATGAGGTTGGGTCGCGGAAAGGACAAGCGGTGGCGATGCGAATATCAGGGACGAAGGCTGCATTCTACAACTGCAGCTTTTATGGAACCCAAGACACTCTCTACGATCACAAGGGTCTTCACTACTTCCACAACTGCTTCATCCAAGGTTCCGTCGACTTCATTTTCGGGTACGGCAGATCCTTATACGAGAAGTGTTATCTGAACTCGACGGCGAAGAAGGTGGCGTGGTTGACAGCTCAAAAGCGGAGCACTACATCATTAGAAAGTGGGTTTTCGTTTAAAGACAGTGTGATCACAGGAAGTGGGCACTTATACCTTGGAAGAGCTTGGGGTGACTATTCCAGGGTTGTCTTCTCTTACACTTTCATGGATAACATTGTTCTTCCCCAAGGTTGGAGTGACTGGGGTGACCAAAAGAGAGATCAGTAAGTAATAATATTTTATATACATATATGTACTTATAAGGTACACCTCCATAAGTCACGACACACTAGTTTTTTTTTTTTTTTTTTATATATATATATAGTTATAGCTAATCTTCTAAAATTTAAGTATTTTTATAATAATTATATATAAAATTGTATTTTTGTAAAGTTTTGAGTGTCCTGCTTAAATTTTTGACATAATAAATTATCTTTATTATAACTATGAAAAACCCCTTCTTATAAAAAAACTGATATCAACCTGCCGAAAATGTAAAGTCATATATGTGCTCTAAATATATGTATGTATACAGAAAAGTGTATTACGGTGAATACAAGTGCAGTGGACCAGGAGCCAACTTGGCCGGGAGAGTTCGGTGGGCTCGAATGCTGACCGATGAAGAGGCTAAGCCTTTCATTGGGACCTACTACGTCCAAGGTGACAATTGGCTCATTCCATCTTAATTGCCTTCATTTTTTACTATATTTATATTTCTTATGGATCTATTTCTACTGATTAAAAATAATGTCAGGCTATGATAAAATATAATAATAGTAATGTCCGACTATATATCTTATATTACTTCGAGTAGAATTTCCAAAATGTCCCCTTGGATTGTTAATATATACAGTCCATTATTGTGGACAATTTAAATTTGTGTATTGCGTACTGTAATCTTATATACTAGTGAATTTCTACACTATGATGAATTACATATTGAAAAGAATGTTGCTATATACATGTCGTTTTATTGTAAACGTGCTATATCTTTTCAATTCAAACGACATAAAGTTTACTGATAAAAAAACGACATAAAGTTTTTCCTATACTTTAGAAAACGACTCGTCGTAGTCTACCAGTTAACTTCTATTGTCGTTCGTGAAAAAAATAAGAAAATATTTTATGCTGTTTATCCATTCAACGTCATATCATTTGACTTGTGATAGAAAATTAGAAATGTCGTTTTTGTTTAAGTAACGACACTCCGATGTTTTGTTTCACCTGACCAAATTAAGTCAATAGACGACAAATTTCTATAGTCTTTTCCTTACTGTTTTCTTTATAAAATTACATCTCAATTAGTATTTGACCATACAAAGACGCACAAAATATTATATATATCTCTTCAATATATATATATAATAAGTGTATAGATAATGATTTTTTTTTATTTTTATGATTTTTTATTTGTTTATGTTAACTTTAACATAATATTTTTATATTTAACAAAATATTTTTATATTTAACGGTAGATTATAAACATGACTTAAACTTAAATAAAATTAAATATATAAATAAATAATTAAATAAATTAAAATAAGATATTTTTGAGATATTTTACAACAATAATTATTTAAAAATAATAAAATCATATATTTTATAACTTAAATAAAATTTAATTAAACTTAAACTTAATATTATATTAAAATATAATATATAATCTTTTGTTATCACTATCAAATTCAAAAACTAGAACAAATATAAACTTAAACAAAACTAAATAAATAAATAAATTAAAATATAATATTTTTAAGATATTTTATGATAATTTAAATAATTAAATCATATTTATTTAAAAATTATAAATGCATACATTATTTTTTTATCTTATAAATTTGTGTGATAGTTTATATTTTATCAAGTGATTGGAACTCTTTTTCTTCATCAAATTCACCAAATGACATTATGAGATACATTAGAAACTATAAATAGTTGATGCATGTATATTACTGTCTACACTATGACTTTTTCTATTCTTATTTAATTTCTATTTAAATATTATTGTTTTATAT
This sequence comes from Humulus lupulus, assembly GCF_963169125.1. Classification (NCBI taxonomy): domain Eukaryota; kingdom Viridiplantae; phylum Streptophyta; class Magnoliopsida; order Rosales; family Cannabaceae; genus Humulus; species Humulus lupulus. Next base: position 30,982,791 of record NC_084793.1, on the reverse strand, counting down.
ATATATGTCATGTAGTCATGTAAATATCTATTTATATCAACGTTGTGTTTAGATATGATATATGTAGAGATTATTGATATAAATATTTATATATACTATAAAACTATAATTCATTCCATTATAGATATATTTTTTTTAAAAAAAACTGAGAATTAGTTTTTATTAAAATTATAGACAATGTTTACACTTTTAAAACTAAATAAACGTGCATTGCACGTTGCTTTAATCTAATATATATATATATATATATCCAAACTTCCTTATTTAATTATTTTGTAAGGGATAACACATTTGGTGGAATTTTTGAAATAATTGAAAGTAGAACGTCATGTTGTAATTTTATTTATTTATTTATTTTAATTTTTTTTTGTATCGTCATTAAAAATGCCTTCAAGTTTATACTTTTAAATTTCTATTATGGTTAATAATAATGTTAAAAAATTTGTCAAAAAAATGTTAAAAATTTAAATATTATACTAGATAAAAAAAAGTTAACATATTTATTGTCCCTAACAATATATATATATATTTATATGTATGTTTGTGTGAATTTTGGATTTAAAATCATAAGTTGTTCAAAATTCTATGACTATTTGACTAATAAATACGATCTTTGGAAGCTGCAAAAATATATGGAGACCCAACATCCAGGAAACGAACTAAAAATGTATACATTTTGTGTTGAGAAATAGAGATTTCCTCATCCTGTTACAGGTCCATGGTGATGATCAATACAGGACTGAAAATGATTGTTTTCTATGTAATTGGACAGGTGTCATAGTTGTAATTGTGGTCCAACCTTTAGGGTGTAATCATTAGCCAATTTCCCAATTCTGTTAGAATATTCACTTTTTGTAATCATCATTGGGATTTGGTTTTTAATAGAGCCGTTGCTCACCTCTCCTTTGTAACAACTTCTCATATCTATAAAAGCAAGTCTCTAGCTCATAATTGAATTGAGCTGAGAAATCATTTTTTACACAAAATTCTCTGAAATTAATCTTGGTATCAGAGCCAGGTTCACCTCTGTTAATGGCTACTCCTCAAGAACAATAACCTGCCGAAGGTGAATCTCAGGCCCCGTCTGTTGTTGCTAGCACCAACAAGAATGGTGAATCCCCATCTCAGCTCCCAAACACTTACCCTCAGCAACCTACAACTCTAAACCAACCCTTTTCCTTAAAATTGGACAGAAACAATTTTACTTTGTGGAAGACTATGGTACCCACCATTGTTCGTGGTCATAGGTTGCATGGATATCTCAATGGCACCAAAATGTGCCCATCAGAATTTATTCCAGTTACTGGTGAAGCCAAATATGAAGGCGAGTTGGAAACTAACCCTGAGTATGAACAATGGATCATTAATGATCAACTACTCATGGGTTGGCTTTACAGCTCTATGACCGAAGGAATTGCCACTGAAGTCATGGGATCCACTTCTGCAGCAGGTCTCTACAGAGCTTTGGAAATCCTTTATGGAGCCTACTCTAAATCCAAGATGGATGACACAAGGATCCTTATTCAGACTGTTCGCAAAGGCTCAACACCGATGGGGGAATATCTACGGCAAAAGAAAAATTGGTCTGACATTCTTGCTCTTGCAGGTGACCCTTATCCAGAGGCACACCTTGTGGCCAATGTTCTATCTGGTCTGGATGCAGAGTACCTATCAATTGTGGTACAAATTGAAGCAAGACCGAGTACAACTTGGCAAGAATTACAAGATATCCTTCTAAGTTTCGATAGCAAAATCGAGAGGCTGCAGACCCTTACCATTAGCAACAAAACAACCAAACCTACAAATCCTCAAGCCCACATTGTTGCTAAAAATAACTCTGGATCCAACTCAGCAGGACGTGGTCGTGGATCAAGCAATCAAACTTAGTACTCAGGCAGTGGAGGTCGTTTTTCAAGTTCTCGTGGCAGTCCTGGAAGATTTCGTGGAAGAGGCCGCAACAACACATCTAGATCAACTTGCCAAGTCTGTGGCAAGTATGGTCACTCTGCTGTAGTGTGTTACAATAGGATTGATGAAAATTTCATGGGGTCAGATCCAAACTACACAAATGGGGGAAACAATCCTTCTCAAATCAATCATAATGCCTTCATTGCTAGTCCAAAAGTTCTTGAGAGTGATGTGTGGTTTGCTGACAGTGGAGCTAGCAACCACATCACCTCTGATGCTGTAGCACTATATCAGAAGCAGCCTTATGGTGGTAAGGAAACTATTACAGTGGGTGATGGAACCAAGCTTACCATATCTCACATTGGTAGTGGTATTTTAGACACAAATGATGGGAAGCATTTGTTGCTAAAAGAAATGTTGCTTGTGTCCTCAAATTGCTAAAAACTTAATTAGTGTCTCTAAACTCACTAATGATAATAATGTTCTAATTGAGTTTCATTCTAATGCTTGTTTGGTGAAGGACAAGGCAACTCAGAAGGTGGTGCTTCGAGGAGTGCTTAAAGACGGATTATACAGACTGGAATCACCCCTACACCAGCCATCATTTACAAGTTCAGCTCATTCACAATCCACAAATAAATACCAGCTAAAGTCTACTTGTTTTCCTGCTTGTTTTTCTGCTAATTCCAATGTAAACCAGCTTGAAGCTGATGAAAATTCAGTGTCTAAATTAGATGTGTGGCACAGGCGTCTAGGCCATCCATCACCTAGGATTTTAAACCTTGTTTTAGAGTCAAGCAATGTAAGAAGATCCAAAAATGAAATACAATCTTTCTGTGATGCCTGTCGGTATGGCAAATCACATGCTCTTCCTCATAAGCTGTCTTCAAGTCGTGCCAAATCTGTGCTTGAACTTGTTCACACTGATCTATGGGGGCCAGCCCCTATTGCTTCCAATATAAACCACAAATAATACATACACTTTCTTGATGATCATAGCAGATTTGCATGGTTATATCCACTCAAATTTAAATTTGAAGCACTTGATGCTTTCTTACAATTCAAGAATCTGGTTGAAAACAAGTTCGAAAAGAAAACTAAATGCCTCAGAACTAATTGGGGTGGTGAATACCAACCCATTACAGCCTTAGTTCACCATCATGGCATTGAGTTTCAACACCCATGCCCTCATGACTCTGCTCAAAATGGTAGGGCTGAGCGCAAACACAGGCACATTGTGGAAATGGGCCTTACTTTGCTTGCTCAAGCTCAAATGCCACTCAAGTACTGGAGTGATGCATTTGACACTGCTGTCTATCTTATTAACAGACTTCCTACCCCTATTCTGAGCCACAAATCACCTTATGAAGTTCTCTACAACCAAACACCAGATTATGCTTTTCTCAAGACCTTTGGTGCTGCATGCTTTCCTTGTATACGTCCATATCAATCTCATAAATTTCAGTTTCACTCACTGAAATGTGTAAATTTGGGGTACAACAACTCCCATAAAGGATACAAATGTCTCACCCCCACTGGTCGAGTTTACATCTCTAGGAATATTGTATTCAATGAGCTCGATTTCCCTTTCAAAAAGGGCTTCCTCAACAATTATCAAACTCCTCAACCTGTTATAATTCATAGCTCATCTTGGTCCAGTCTTCCTATCCCTTCACTCGATTTAACTGATTTTTCTATATCCAGTTCTAATTATCCTGCAGCAACAACCTCCTCTGAAGCATCACCAAGTTCCCTTCAGGTACACTCTCCCTCAGTTGGCTCTTATTCAGCTGATAACAGTCTTGTTTCAGGTCATGCAGGGGAGGAATATGGTCAATTTGAGTTTGTTGTTGAACCTAACCAGCTCCTGCTGCATCAGTGCCTGAACCAGATTTTAAGCCACAACCAGTTTTAGCAACTGCCTTACAGCCCACACATTCAATGGTCACTTGTGGTAAAGTTGGTATCTTCAAGCCTAAAACTTATCTCAGTTCTTCTAGGGCCTCATCAAATTTTGCTGAACCTGAATCTGTTGAGCAAGCTCTTCAACATCCAGGTTGGAAAGGCGCAATGGATACTGAGGTAATTTCTCTAAAGGAAAATCGTACCTGGACTCTAGTACCTCCTGCTGCCAATCAAAATTTAATTGGTAACAAGTGGATTTTTAAAATCAAATTGAGAGCAGATGGCACCATTGAAAGATTGAAAGCAAAGCTAGTTGCAAAAGGGTTTCATCAGAGACCAAGAATTGATTATGGTGAGACTTTCAGTCCTGTAATTAAAGCCTCAACTGTGAGGATTGTTCTTACCATAGCTGTATCAAGAGGATGGGACATAAGGCAACTGGATATTAACAATGCCTTTTTAAATGGCACTTTGGAAGAGGAAGTTTTCATGGTACAACCACAAGGTTTTGAGGAAAAAGGAAAAGAGAATTGGGTCTGCAAGTTGAACAAGTCCCTTTATGGTTTAAAACAAGCTCATAGAGCTTGGTTTGACAAGCTCAAGAACACCCTCATTGACTGGAAATTCCAAAATTCCAAGGCTGATACTTCTTTGTTTTTCTACAAAACTGAGAAGGTAGTTATTCTAGTCCTTATCTATGTCGATGACATAGTTGTAACAGGCAGTGATTCAAAGTGGGTAACATAATTTATTTGCAAACTTAACAAACTGTTTTCCTTGAAGGATCTCGGGCCTCTGCATTTTTTCTTGGGAATTGAAGTATTCAGAGATGTCACAGGTCTCTACTTGACACAAATAAGATATATTGAGGACATATTATAGAAAGTTAGCATGGACAACCTCAAGCCGTGTCCCACACCCATCACTGTAGGTAAACCATTATCTATCAGTGATGGTGAACCAATGCAGGATCCCTCAGTTTACAGAAGTGTTATTGGATCTCTTCAATACCTATGCCATACAAGACCAGACATAGCTTACTCTGTAAATAAGCTAAGTCAATTTTTACAAAGTCCAACATCCGTCCATTGGAGTGCTGTGAAGAGAGTATTGAGGTATCTAAAGGGAACAAAAACTTTGGGATTAAATATCAGCTGCAGCAACAAACTGAGTGTGACTGGTTTTTCCGATGCTGATTGGGCTTCTTGTCCTGATGATAGGCGATCAGTTGCTAGCTACTGTGTCTATTTGGGTGAGACATTGGTGTCCTGGTCATCTAAGAAGCAAGCTGTTGTATCTAGATCAAGCACGAAATTTGAATACAGGGCTTTGGCCCATGTTGCAGCTGAAATATCTTGGATAGAATCACTGCTTAAAGAACTTAAGTTCCCTCTTTTATTGCCTTCTATCACATGGTGTGACAATATAAGTGCTAGTGCACTAGCATCCAACCCGGTGTTCCATGCTAGAACAAAACATATTGAAATTGATGTTCATTATGTGCGAGACAAGGTCTTACAAAAACAACTGGAGGTGAGATACATCCCTTCTCATGATCAGGTGGCTGATCTGTTCACCAAAGGACTGTCAAATTCAAGGTTCTCTTTTCTTGTGGACAAACTTGGAGTGAGACCTTCACCCTTTCGTTTGAGGGGAGGTTTTGAGAAATAGAGATTTCTTCATCCTGCTACAGGTCCATGGTGATGATCAATACAGGACTACATATGATTGTTTTCTATGTAATTGGACAGGTGTCATAGTTGTAATTGTGGTCCAATCTTTAGGGTGTAATCATTAGCCAATTTCCCAATTCTGTTAGAATATTCACTTTTTGTAATCATCTTTGGGATTTGGTCTGTAATATAGCCGTTGCTCACCTCTCCTTTGTAACAACTTCTCATATCTATAAAAGCTGAGGCTCATAGTTGAATTGAGCTGAGAAATAATTTTTTACACAAAATTCTCTGAAATTAATCTTTTTGCACTAAAATACCATTGTCTATTATATAGTTAACCAATGAAATTTAAACCTCCATCTTTTTTTTCTTTTTTCCATAACGATTTAAATCACTAAATAAATCTGCAAAATTAATAAATATGTAAAGTTGAGACAAATATAAAATATCACTAAATCACATACGCATAGAGATACACATATTATACATATATATATATATATATATATAGTGTAACACATCTTAATTTGTGAAATAACGCGATATATAATATAAATGTTTAGGGCCAAACGCAAGAATAGTGAGGTATTTGGGAAATGGAAAAATGAAAATGGTCCAGCTGGAATCGAATTCTTGAAAAATACTCATCGGCGGCATCATCATCATCATCATCATCATCATCATAAGTAGTAGTACTACAGCTGTAGTGGTAGTCGTCGTGGTACCGATCACCCTTCTTGGTGGACGTCTGATCAATTATTTTCCATCCGTCACCATCGTCATCATCACCGTTAAGTCGCTTTAGCGCAGCCCCCACAAATAATACCAGGGAAGCCATGAATATACATATATATATATATATATATACAGAGAGAGAGAGAGATCTTATATATGTTATCGGTACTGCTGTACTGTTTTGGCTCAAGCATTGATCAAGTTTATTATAGTTGGGAATTTATTAGATAAGTAGCTGCATCATGCAACATTAATTGTGGTCACAAGAAACAAGAACATATATACATATCAATATATATAATGTATATATGTACGTAAAGTGTTACTTATTTTACTTGTATATTGTATCATCACGCATGCAGTCAATGAGCGTTAAACAACCTTTTACTTTATACGATCGACACTTAATTGTGAAAAAAGACTACTGAGTGTTTGTCCAATATTATGTGCCACGCTAGCTGGCTATATTTGTTAAAACACATTCATTAACCAAATTTTACTCTACTCATAAACAGCATTTCTCCTTAATATATAACTATCAATTTTCAATAAAGACGTACGGCTTATTAATTAACCATGCATAATAACAATATATAGCCTATATATTTATATTATTTAAATATTTATTTTGTACTCCTATTTTTCTTAAAATTATAATTATTTATATATATATATATATGTTCTTTCTTCAATTTTCTTTATCAATATATTATGAGTGTCCTCTTAAGACATGAGCCCTCACCATAGCTTTAGGTGGTCTGCCAATACAGAGTAGAAAATCTGCTCCAATTCAACAGCACAACATTTCTCTTCATTCCAGAATATTCCCCAATGGTTTCTTGAGAATCTGTGCCAATGATTGCATTGATTGTTGTAATGATTTTCTGTTATTCTCTTACCTATTGTATGATGCCATCTGTCACAATTACAATGACTCTCTCTCTGTGTAATCTCTCTATAAATGAAATGCAATCCCTCAGTATCGATTGAGCTGAGTTTTTAAAATTTTACCATCGAAATATTTTCTCTCTTGGTATCAGAGCCACGGCAGGGCAAACGCTAATGTCGACTGGCCAATCTCAGACTCCAGCCAGCCCCAATGCAGGTGCTGCTACTAACAACAATGGAGCTCCACTCTCCAGCAACCTAGGAGTTACCACAAATAGATCACCAGTCGTGTCCAGCTATGTGCCAAACTTTACCCAACCTTTCAATACCCTCAATCAGTCGTTCCCTCAGAAACTCGACAGACATAACTATACCCTTTGGAAGGCCATGGTCTCCACCATCATCCGAGGTCATCGACTTGATGGTTTTGTTAATGGCACACGACTCTATCCTCCTGAGTTTGTTTATGCTAATGTGGATACAGGTGAAGAAGAAGCAGAGCTTGGCATCCAACTCAATCCAGATTATGAGCATTGGATTGTTAGCGATCAGCTCTTGATGGGGTGGCTAGATAACTCCATGACTGAAGCTATAGCAACAGAGGTAATGGGGTGTACTACCTCTGCCTCACTCTGGAGAGCCCTGGAGAATCTCTATGGTACTCATTCTAAGTCCAAAATGGATGATACCCGAACAACCATTCAAACTGTAAGGAAACGTAACACCACCATGGTTGAGTATCTTCGACAAAAGAAGGCTTAGGCTGGTAGTTTGGCTCTTGCAGGGGATTCCTATCCTGATAATCATCTCATTGCTAATGTGTTATCTAGTTTAGATATGCTGACTATCTCCCTATTGTGTTACAAATTGAGGCTCGTAGTAGTACTACATGGCAGGAATTTCAGGAATTGCAACTCAGTTTTGATAGCAAGATTGAACGGCTTCAGAATCTTAATGGCACACCCAAATCCACGGCTCCTCCCACTGCAAATCTCGCCAACAGATCGCCTCATACTGGTCGAGGAAGAGGACACACAACACCGCAGAATACACCATCTGGTCGAGGACCCTACTCCAATAACAGTCGTGGTGGTAACACTAGAGGCAGAGGTCGTGGAAGGTTTAATAACAACACCAATTCCAGACCAACTTGCCAAGTTTGTGGTAAGTTTGGTCACTCTGCTGCAGTGTGCTATACTAGGTATGATGATACCTACATGGGAACAGACCTTCACATCAACTAGACACAGGGAAAACCGGGTCCATTTGCCTTTGTTGCTACTCCCGAAGTGGTGGATAGTGATGTGCGGTATGCTGACAGTGGTGCCAGCAACCATGTCACATTAGATGGAGGCAACATGAATATGATGGTAAGGATAAGTTAATTGTTGGTGATGGTCATCCTTTGACCATAACCCATATTGGATCTGGTTTATTACCTACTAATGAACCACCCAAATCTCTTGTGTTAAAGGATGTTTTACTTATTCCTGACATTGCTAAAAATCTTATAAGTATATCTCGATTAACAACAGATAATGATATACTTATATAATTTGATTCTCATGTTTTTTTTTTTTGTGAAGGACAAGGTCACAAGGAAGGTGCTACTCCAAGGGATGCTTAGAGATGGTCTATACCAGTTCAGTCCCATTCCTGCAAAATCCATGTCTCATTCCAATCAGTCCAGTTCTACCACTACATCAACTTTTATTTACTTTGCCAATGTTGTTCAGCAGTCCAATTTCTTTTCCAAAAATGATGTTTGGCATCAACGTTTAGGTCATCCATCTGCTAGAGTACTTAGACTTGTCTTAAACTCTAGCAATGTACCAGTTTATGTTAATGAAAAAGAAAGTTTATGTGATGCTTGTTAGTATGGAAAGTCTCATGCTCTACCTTTCAAATTGTCTAATAGTAGAGCTACTAAAATGTTAGAATTAATTCACACAGATTTTTGGGGACCTGCCCCAATTAATTCCAATACTAACTTCAAATTTTACATCCACTTTGTAGATGATCACAGTCGGTTTACTTGGATATACCCCTGAAAACAAAATCAGATGCCTTAAATGCCTTCACTCAATTCAAAACCATGGCTGAAAATCAATATGAAACTAAAATAAAGTTCCTTAGAATTGATTCGGGTGGAGAGTTCCATGTTTTTGACGCTTTCTTAAAACTCATGGAATTCAATTTCATCACTCATGCTCTCATACCTCAGCTCAAAATGGCTGAGCTGAACAAAAACATAGACATATAGTGGAAATGGGGTTAACCCTTCTAGCTCAAGCTAGCATCCTCTTAAAATTTTGGGTTGATGCTTTCCAAACATCTTTTTATCTCATAAACAGATTACCGACCCCCATTTTAAACAATAAATCACCATTTGAAGTTGTGTACCATAAAAAACCAGATTACCATTTGTTGAGAACTTTGGTGCTGCCTGTTTCCCTTGCCTAAGACCTTATCAATCACATAAGTTTCAATTTCACTCACTCAAGTGTGTGAATCTAGGCTATAGTGAGTCTTTCAAAGGGTACAAATGTCTTAGTACAACAGGCCGAGTGTATATTTCTAGACATGTTGTTTTTAATGAAAAATAATTTCCATTTAAATCTGGTTTCCTCAACACTTATGCTCCTGAACAGTCTCTCATTGTTAAAAATGAAGCATGGTCTCAGCTTCCCAATATCCATTTCACTCCTCACTCCTCTCAGCCTAGCTTTGCTACTTCTAAGTCTTCTGTCTCTCCAGCATCTCCTGCAGTAGCATCTCCCACAACAACCTTGTCTCTAAATGACAACAGTCAGGATAGGTATCCCTATTCTCCTCTTAATCTCAGTGATAATCTTACTGATCATGTTCATGTTGTCCCTGAATCACCCTCATGAGATGTCTATTCATCATCATCATCTCCAGCAGCTAGCTCTCCAACCACAACTCCTGTTCCTGATGTGCCTCAGCCCCAGCAACCAATTTCTCATCCAATGATTACTCGTGTTAAGGCTGGTATTTTTAAACCAAAAGCCTTTGTCAATCACTCTTCCAGCACTCTCCATGTCAGTGAACCTCAATCTGTTGTAGAAGCCCTCAAGAATAAGGGGTGGAACAAAGCCATGGATGATGAAATCCTAGTTCTCAAAGCCAACAAGACATGGACATTGGTTCCCTATTCAGATGAGTATAATCTTGTGGGCTGCAAGTGGGTTTTCAAAGAGAAATTACATGCTGATGGTTCCTTCCAAAGATACAAGGCATGCCTTGTTGCCAAGGCTTTTCACCAAAGGCCTGGATTGGATTTGGGAGAGACTTTTAGTCTTGTTATCAAGGCTTCCACAATTAGAATTGTTATAACTATTGCTGTGAGTAAGGGCTGGTGCATTCAACAATTGGACATCAATAATGCATTCTTAAATGGTCATCTAGAGGAAGATGTCTATATGCTTCAACCAGAGGGTTTTGAGGATCCTACCAAACCAGATCATGCGTGCAAATTGCACAAGTCATTGTATGGCCTAAAACAAGCCCCAAGGGCCTGGTTTGATAGATTGAAAGGCACTTTACTTGACTGGAATTTCAAAAACTCTAAAGCGGACACCTATCTTTTCTGCTACAAAGATGACAAACTAATCATATTAGTACTCATCTATGTAGATGATATTATAGTGACAGGGAACAATGGAGCTAAACTAAAGGAGTTTATCAATTAACTCAACAAGTTATTTTCACTCAAAGACTTGGGAGCTCTTCATTACTTCCTGGGAATTAAAGTAACCCGAGATGACACAGGGCTGTATCTCACTCAAAGAAAATATGCTGAAGAACTCTTGAGAAGACATGACATGGTAACTCTTAAGCCTTGTCCAACTCCCATTGTAACAGGCAAATCTATTTCCTTGATAGATGGAGAAGCTATGCATAATCCAACTGTTTATAGGAGTCTAATTGGGGCACTTCAGTACCTATGCCACACCAGACTAGATATTAGCTTTGGTGTAAATAAGCTTAGCCAATTCTTACAAGACCCAACAACAGTCCACTAGGGAGTAGCAAAACGAATCCTAAGATATCTAAAATGCACTTTGGATCATGGACTACACATCTGTTACAGTGAAAACTAACCATCACAGGCTTTTCTAATGCAGATTGGGGGTGTTGTGTTAATGACAGAAGGTCTGTTGGTGGTTACTATGTATATCTTGGAGATACTTTGGTATCATGGTCCTCGAAAAAACAAGCAGTGGTCTCAAGATCCAGTACAGAGTCCGAATACAGGGCTCTTGCTCATGTAGCTGCTGAAATCACTTGGGTTGAATCCTTACTCAAAGAGCTAAAGTTTCCTTTACCATCAACATCTGTCACATGGTGTGATAATGTTAGTGCCAGTGCTTTAGCATCAAACCCTGTCTGTCATGCACGCACTAAACACATTGAAATAGACATCCATTTTGTTCGTGATAAAATCTTGAAGAAGGAACTTAAGGTACGGTACATTCTGTCCTCTGACCAAATCGTTGATTGCCTCACAAAGGCTTTGTCACCATCAAGATTTCAGCAGCTTGTTTCCAAACTTGGAGTGACACAATAACCCCTACGTTTGAGGGGTGGTGTTAAGACATGAGCCCTCACCATAGCTTCAGGTGGTCTGCCAATACAGAGTAGAAAATCTGCTCCAATTCCACAGCTCATCATTTCTCTTCATTCCAAAATATTCCCCAATGATTTCATGAGAATCTGTGCCAATGATTGCATTGATTGTTGTAATGATTTCTATTATTCTCTTACCTATTGTATCATGCCATCTGTCACAATTACAATGGTTCTCTCTCTATAAATGAAATGCAATCCCAAAGTATCGATTGAGCTGAGTTTTTAAAATTTTACCATCGAAATATTTTCTCTCTTGTCCATCTCAAATTTTAGACAAATAATTCATTCTTACATTCCCCCCATATTTATGTGTGTTGTGTTGTACGTGCGTGCATGTACAGTAATTGTACTACTATATATATTATAGTATAATGTCGTGAAAAGGTGAATATGCATGCTCTCTGATTTATGGAAGTTCACCATCATGAAAATGTTGATAAAATTACATATATAAAAACTCACAATGACAGCTACATATATGACACAGACATGCATAAATGTGGGAGTTTAACTAAAGTAATTATAATGTGGTCGATATCGGAATTCAAATTTACCCCAAAAGAGAGAGAAGTAAGTTCATCAGTTTTACAAATTTGCTTATAATTGCTCATTTTTAAAGTTATTATTATTATTTATATTATTATTATTATTATTATATAATATAACATCACACATATATATACTCTATACTCTGTATAATAAATTTATTTAGTTTTATTTAGAAAATTTATTATATATTTTTATTAAGCTATTATGATTTTTATATAAATTTTAAATAAATAAACAATATTATATATAAAAAATAACATAAATATATCAGAAGAAAAATTAAATTAAAATATTGTTTGTGATTTTTTGAATATATAAATATAATATGATAACATTTTAGGTCACAAACTACCATATTTAAGATGCAAAATATTCGTGATATGATTCAAATTACACATTCATAGTTGGAGAATAACTTGTTTATTCTTGATAGAAGATAAATGTTATTTTAATTTTTTATGTAGTTATATAGTCATATTATTTATTTACACACAACACCTATATATAATATATTTATAATATTTATTTTTATTCAATATGAATATATATTTATATAAGTTAGATCAAATATAAAAAAGATGTTTTCTTTTTAAATATGTTGGAGCCGTTTTTCATCAACTTAAAAATGAGAGCAATTAAACAAGAATATATCAGAGGAAATGAAAGAAGATGAAAACAAGATATTTTTTACATGGTTCAGCAGTTAAATCTACCTAGTCCACGAGTCTATGTTATAAGTGCTTAGGAGTTTTCTGGAAACTTTTCAGAGAACAGTTGCCCATAGTTTTCTCTCAAGATCTCAGGAATTCTGTCCCTTACAAATGGAGTTTCCTTCTCTATTTATAGAGAAGGTTTCAGAATTCGTTCCCACATATTTCGGGAAGATATTCTGTAAATCAAATAATATAATGTCATTTAATGCATTATTTGCTACGTACACGGAAACATCCCATAAAATGTGGGATTGGTTAACAAATTATATAATATCCCTTAAACATAGGGATTTTACTACAATAAATCCATTCATATGTAACTGATTAGCTCAGGTACGGAATCCATTACATCTCCAAGACTATTCGCTTATCACGAGCTCGTCATTTTACTTCGTCTGAGCTTATAACAAGTAACCATTGACGAAGTCATCGCATTTGAGCTTACACTTCTCGAGCTTGAACCAGCTTGTCTGAAAGCTAAAGATGCATCAGGAAATATATACAAGTGTCGAACCATGGCTATTGCGAGCTCAAAGCATATTTGAGCCTACACACTCCTTGAGCTTTCGAGGTCGTCATTTATAGCAAAACAGTTCGACTGAAGGATCATATGACGACCGTACTTATTTCCAGCTTAAACTTAACGAGCCAAGATTTTGGGATCGTAATTCCTCAACCCCGAAATCTGGGTGTAACATTTGGCCCCCTCAAAAGTATCAGTTCGAATCCTATGAGAAGGAAACTTTTGAACTGCCCTCCTTGGAAACTGTACCATTAAATGTACTCAAGAGTGAACACTCGTCAGCCAGGGATTGTTTAATCATAGTACTTTAGTGCTTTTGTACCATACCCACGTTTATTCACCTGCCAACTTTATGCCGTGATCATTACATTTGTATCCGACCATTAGATCAGATACGAAATCTAGCCAATGGCCCAGATTAGGCCGACCTTTGGCCTCCTTTTGGGATTTACATATATATAGCCTCTCATCTCCTCTCCTCTCCTTCTTCACTTTCATTTTCAAGCTTTCAGAGAGAAAAAGGAAAAACCATAACCTAAATATTGTCTTGTCCTTGCAAGTTCTCCAAACAGAGAAAACAAAAATCTCTTGGCGTCTACGACTTTGTGAAAGCTTTCCTGCAATCACTCCTTCAGTCGTCAATTTCTCTGTATCCATCGACTACCGTGTGTAAGTCTCTGTTCTTGATCCCATATGTTTATATGTATTTTTCCTTCATGTATTTTTGTGTTTTTGTTGCACCGTAGGCACATTTACCAGTTTTGCACTAGAATGTTTTTAGCCGATACTGCGTAGATTTTGGGTTCCTCTGATATCATGGGTTTCAAACCCTGATTTTGTGTATAGGATGTAAATATGCCTTTTTCTTTTGTTGTTATTTTATAGACTACGGGTAACGTATCGTGTAGACCAAGAAATAGGGTACTAAATTAGGGTTTTAAATTGCACGTTTCCCAAAATTATCACATTTTTGAGTAACCGTCAACTTTTTCCCTGAAAATCCAGGATTCTTTTAAATAAATCCACTTTCCCCCCTTCGCATCAAATACACGCTCGAAGTCCGACCTTTTCAATAGCTCGGGTTTACCCCGAATTCGACCTCGTTCTTTCGAGATTTCAATCGAGCTTATTTCGTGGTTTCGAGCATTCGAGCTCGAACTATCTTGAATTTTATCCTTTATTTCTTGTATGCTTGGCCCTCACCCTTTTCTTTCTTGATAGATGTCGCAAAATTTTGAAAAATGGTGGGGGTCAGTGCTCGCAATTCCATATTCTCCGACAACTCCAAGTCCTGAATCGCCCTTCACTCAAAATTAGCGACTAATTTGCAAGCACAAAGTGAGGTGTGAGCAAGAAGATATTCGAGCTCACTTTCGGCGTCAAATCGACGAGGTTGAAGAGAGGAAAAGGAAAAAAATTTGGGTCGCGATCTATCCAGACCCCGAGCTTAGACCGATCCCTCTCGATTCCAAGCTCAAAGTATCGGTTGCCTTCAAGCCAGGTGATCTCATATTCTCATTGATGGAGACATCAAATCGCCCGTCCACCTCACAACCAGCTACCATTCCTACCTCGAGGGAGGAATTTTTCGAACTCGAGCATTATTGGAGCTCGATTTCTTCGTTTGGACAAATCACAAACATCCTGGCTCGTCATGGCCTAGGATTGTTAGGCTCACTGAGGTGTCGAGCTCCTACCTCCAATGAACGAAGCTGCTACGCCCCGAGAGATGGCCGTCCTGACAATAAACTGAAGCTCGCGGCCTGGAGTCGTGAGCATATGAAGGCGGGGGCTTTATTATCCATGAAGTCCTTTTTTAAGGACTTTTTGGATTTTGTTGGGCTCGCACCCTTCCAACTCCAGACCAATTCATACAGGGTATTGTCAGCCCTAAGGTCGCTATACCATGAACTGAAGTGGGAAGGACCTTCGCCAAAGGAGATCCTGTATCTCTTTTGCTTGAAAAGTAACTCCTCTCGAGCTCGGGGGGGGGGGGGGGGGGGGATGGCTTCTATTACCTGTCAAGCTACCCCAAGGAGAAGAAAATCTTCGAGGGCATGCCCAACCATCCTCCCAACTTCAAGCTGGCATTCTTTTGGACAGATGGCCTAGCTCCCTCAAAGTTTTATTCATTTATACGAATTCGTAAGTATATGACCCCCTTTCCTTCCATGCTCGACTTTCGCTTAGGCTCGAACTAATTATAATTTATTCGAATCTTCAGCCAATTATCATCGTCCTACCCCTACAGATGCAATGAAGGACCACAAGGAAGCTCTGCTCCAGCTGCCATACAGTAGGCGCTCCCTATCTTATTTTCTTCATGAAGATAAGCTTCGAGCCTACGGTCTTCTGGAGCAGGACCAGTCAATGGACGGCACCACCTACCGGAAGTACACCATGTGGGAGCATGTTCCACTCCCCACTGACAAGCTTCCTCCAAAGCAAAGCTCGAAAGCACGATCCCTAGCTCGCCATCACAGGAGTCTGTGCTTGGGGAATGATGCCAACGATGAGGCCTCGAGCTCGAGTGACAGAGGTAAGGTCATTCTCTGCTCGGCCTTGTGGACTCCATACTTTCTTAAACATAGACCCGACACCCTGATCTTATTCCCAGATTTTAAGGATAACTTCCATGTATGGTCTTGGGTAGATGATAGGGTCCATAAGTTCGATAGCTAGCCGGGGAAATATCAAACAGTGTATAGTCTAAATGAATTTTTGGATGAGATAGCCGTCCAAAACGGAACAAATGACTATAGGGACCTTTCAAGGTTAACTTCCACGTATAGAGAAGGGACTCCCCCAGCCTCATCTAAAGATAGGGGGATTACCTGGTCGCTGAGCACCAGCTTGGGGGAGAGTTCCAGTTAGTTTTCTTGTCACTTGTCTTTATTTCCTTTAACTATCTGCTTCACGCTTACTTTAGCATTTTAAGCTTGTTTTCTAATGTTATTTGATTATGCAGGCACTATGGACTCCAACCTTGAGACCATGCTCAATAGCCGCTCATGGGCCAAGCAAAGCAAGCGCCCGAGAGCATCACAAAAAACTGGTCGACTTGCCAAAGTCCCTAAAAGGACCGAGGTCACTCCTCCTCCTCCGGACCCTCCAGTTCTGAGCCCAGTCGCGACCTCCAACCCCCAGGTCAAGGTTCCTACGGAAGCTAATCCCTCCCTACCTCCAGTTGTCCAGACCCTTCAAACAACCGCGCTAGCTCCGAAGAAGTTGGTTCCCACTCGAGAGCGCCTTCTGTTGATTTCAACTCATTCCGATGAGTATGTCATCGACAGGGCTGCGGGGACTCATGGAGCCACTCTAGGCTCGGATGTCCAGTCTCGAGTGGGCCAAAGCTTCAGCAATCTTGGGGCTCCTCAATGGAAATTCCTAGTCAACGCTCGGGACTCCAATGCCCTTTATGAGAAGAGTACCGAGCTCATCTCCTCTGTAATTTTTCTAACTTCCTTATTTATTGGAGTTTTACCCGGAACATGTTCTAACTTGATTTGTTTGTGTGTTAGGCTCTCACTGCAGGTGCTCAGCTAAATTACAAGCTGAACAACGAGGTTCATGCGAGCATGTCCTATGCTTAGGAGTCGAAGGATCTCCAGCTTAAGCTTGCTGACGAGTTCAAAGCTGTAAAGTCGAAGTTGGAGGCTGAGCTCAAAGAGAAAAGCTTCAGGGTTGAGGAGCTTGAGAAGCTGAATGCCGAGCTCAAAGAGAAGAGCTCTAGGGCTGAGGAGCTTGAGAAGATTAACGCCAAGCTCGAGGAGGAGGAGAAAAAGGCCACCTTCGAGATAATGAAGGGTGAAAAGGCTTGCCTCCTCGAAGAGTTCAAGCAGAGGAAGGATCAAGTAGTTGACATGGCCATGTAAAGGATTTGGTACAACAATGTTAATCTCGATACAAGCTTCTTGGGCACCCTTGAGGACGAGCTTCTGGCTAAGTGGCAAGCTCGGCTGGAGGCGGAGGAAGCTGAGAAGGCTAAGGAGGGGTCGAATTCCACCAAGGGGGATGCTCCTGCTTCCTAGAGCTCGATCATGGGCTGCATCCCATTTAAAAAAAATTGTAATAGTTTAGGGCCTTTCCTTTTTATGCCCTTGGGGCGAAAATAATTTACACCTCGTAAAAGAGCTATTTTTGTTTATTCAAGCTTACACTTGGTATTTATTTTAATATTTTTGCCTTACATTTCTCAGATCAAAATATTTTAATCAATTTATATTAAACTTTTGCCTTTTATGTTTGTTTATTCATACAAACATCTGCTGGATTTCAACTCGAGTTTTGATGCATTCATGCATAGTTTGCTCGATGTATCCACATCCGATCTTGTTTTGTGTCAAGGTCAGATCTTACTTTTACCACGCACTCAAACTACTTAAGTGATATGTAAGCTATGTAGTTTAGTTGTATCTTGCTTTTTATAGTCACTTTTCTTCTTCCTCAGACAGTTCCTTGAGGTTATGAGGTCGAAACTTTTGTTTCCAAATTCTTCAGCCTCGGTATCGACTTAGTTCGAAGTAGGTTTATCTTTTTTCCACTTGTGTCGATCAGTTTTAGTTGGTCGTGTTTGGTTCGTAATCCATACACTTATATATTTTCGTCCTAGTTATATCTAGATCACACTAGTTCGCGTATCTAGTCGTATCCAATCACTTTATTATCTTAGCTCGCGCGTCTGGTTATATCCAGACACTTTTTAATAATCCGGTTACGACCAAATTATCTTAGCTCGCGCATTTGGTTATATCCAGACATTTTTTTAATAATCTGGTTACGACCAAATTATCTTAGCTCGCGCATCTGGTTATATCCAGACATTTTATTTTTAATAATCAGGTTACAACCAAATTACCTTAGCCCGCACATCTGGTTATATTCAGACACTTTATTTTTAATAAGCTGGTTACATCCAAATTATCTTAGCTCGCGCATCTGGTTATATCCAGACACTTTATTTTTAATAATCTGGTTACGTCCAAATTATCTTAGCTCGTGCATCTGGTTATATCCAGACACTTATTTCGAGCTTACACTTTTAGCTTCTATGTCGGGTTAATGGTCAAGACACTTTTATTTTATGTTGTTTATTTTTTTCAAACTTATGGTATGTATGCCACTGATGCCCCCTTAATATCCTATGAGTGTAACCATAGGTTATTAAATTAAGAGAGTTTGCCAAAAAAAATACAACATATAGAAACAAGAATGACTTTTGATCAAAATCGATCACTTTATTAACAAAAATTTTGTAAAAAAAAACATGCTTGGTTACAATGAGACATCATTCCTAACTATTGGTAGTAAGGTCGTAGATGTTCGCCATTCCAAGCTCGATGTTTCAATTCTCTGTTTAATCTTGCAAATTTATAGACTTCGGGTCGGATAACTAACTCGATTTGGTAAGGTCCTTCCCAATTAGGCCCAAGTACGCCAGCAGCCAAGTCCCTTGTAGTTAGGAACACACGCCTTAACACCAAGTCTCTCAATCTAAACTTCATATCTCGAACCTTTTTATTGAAATATCGGGTAGCTCGCTGCTGATATGCTGCATTTCTCAGTTGACCTTCATCTCGATTTTCTTCAATAAGGTCCATACTTACTTCGAGCTGAGATTGGTTCGAGGCTTGATCATAAGCATGGCTACAAATAGTGGGTATTTCGACCTCGATTGGTAACATGGACTTACACCCATATGCCAGGGAAAAAAGGGTATGCCCTGTTGAAGTGGGAGCTGTAGTTCAATATGCCCACAAAACTTAGGGTAACTCCTCGGGCCATTTTCCCTTAGCTTCTTCTAACTTGTTTTTCATAGAACTCTTGAGAGTCTTATTTACTGCTTCGACTTGGCCATTTTCTTGGGGATGGGCAACGGAGGAGAAGCTTTTTATTATTCCATTTTTTATTCACAAAAATGGGTGAATAATTCACTGTCGAATTGAGTACCGTTATCTGATACTATTTTCCTTGGCATTCCATATCGGTAGTTGATGTTTTTATCACAAAGTCCAGGACTTTTTTCGAGGTAATCGTTGCCAGAGGTTCAGCCTCGGTCCATTTTGTAAAATAATCAACCGCGACCACTACATAATTTACTCCACCTTTGTCGGTTGGCAACGAACCTATGAGATCGATTCCCCACACCGCAAATGGCCATGGGGAGGTCATCATGGTTAGCTCAGATGGAGGAGCTCGCAGAATTGTAGCGAAACAATGGCATTTATCACATTTCTTTACATACTCAAACGCATCTGCTTTGATAGTGGGCCAGAAGTATCCTTGTCTTCTAATTTTCTTTGATAGGCTATGCTCCCCAGTGTGGTCTCCACAAAATCCTTCATGAATTTCTTCTAGGATTTTCTTTACCTCGGGTGGTGTCACACATCGGAGTAATGACATAGAATATCCTCTCCGATTTAACCTTCCTTCCACAATATTGCATCTTGGAATATGATACATCAGTTTCCAAGCCTTATTCCGTTCTTCTGGGAGGATGCCGGTTTCAAGGTAATCAACTATTGGGGTCATCTAGGTCGGTTTGGAGTCAATCACGCATACATCTTCCTTTTCAGGCTCGTTGATACTGGGAGTCGACAGGTGCTCTATTGGTACTACATTTAGCGTATCGACTTTTTTGGATGTGGCGAGTCTGGCTTAGGCGTCCGCAATTGAGTTTTGCTCTCGGGGAACCTACGCTATGGTATAGAAATCGAAATGTTTGAGCACCGTTTTAGATTTTTCTAAATAGGTGGCCATCCTTGTGCCACAAGCCTGATATTCCCCTAGGATTTGGTTGACCACCAACTGTGAGTCACTGTAACAATGTATTGCTTTGGCCTTGAGCTCCTTGGCTATTCGGAGTCCTGCCAATGGAGCTTCGTACTTAGCCTCATTGTTAGATGCTTCGAAGCTGAACCTTAAGGTGGAGTGAAATCGTTTTCCAGTTGGAGTGATCAATATGATTCCTGCCCCCGATCCATTTTCGTTGGAAGATCAATCGACATAAAGTTTCCACAACTTGCGGACTGGGGTTATAACTTCATCGTCAGACACTCATGTACACTCCAGATGAAGTCTTCTAGGGCTTGCCCCTTTATGGCCGTTCTCGGATGATAAGTGATCTCGAACTGTCTGAGCTCAACAACCCATTTTAACAATCTGCCCGAGGCCTCTGGTTTGGACAAGACTTGTTGTAGTGGTGGGTCAGTCAGCACATGGATGGGGTGTGCTTGGAAGTAAGGTCGGAGGTTTCGAGATGAATGGATCAGGCTAAGAGCTAGTTTTTCCATTAACGGGTATCTCGATTCTGCCCCCAATAACTTCTTGCTGACATAGTATACTGGTTTTTGTACCTTCTTGTCTTCTCAAACGAGCACAACACTGATAGTGTGTTCGATTGTAGCGAGATACAGGTATAAGACTTCTCCCATCATAGGTTTTGACAAGATCGAAGGTTCCGCGAGGTGTTTCTTTAGGTCCTGGAATGCGAGCTCGAATTCCTCCGACCACTCAAATTTTTTGCCTCCCCTCAAAAGGTTGAAGAATGGAAGACAATAGCCTGTAGATTTAGAAACAAACATGCTTAATGCCGCCATCCATCCAGTTAAACTCTGAACATCTTTATGCTTTTGAGGTGAGGGCATATTGATTAACGCTTGGATTTTGTCAGGATTAACCTCTATTCCTCGTGCGTTTATGATGAAGCCCAGAAACTTCCCCAACGACACTCCAAAAGAGCATTTTTGGGGGTTGAGTTTCATGTTGTACTTCCATAACACGACAAAGCATTCTTCGAGGTTGTCTACATGGTTATTGTTATGTTTTGATTTGACTAACATATCATCAACATAAACTTCCATGTTATTACCTCTTTGCTCGGAGAACATTCTGTTCACAAGCCTTTGGTACGTTGCTCCAGCATTTTTAAGTCTAAAGGGCATAACATTGTAGCAGTACAACCCTTTATCAGTTACAAAGCTCGTATGCTCTTGGTCCGGTGCGTGCATGGTGATCTGGTTATATCCAGGATAAGCATCCATAAATGACATAAGACCGTGCCCAACTGTGGCATCTACGAGTTGATTAATCCGAGATAGGGGAAATGATATTTTGGGCATGCCTTGTTGAGGTCAGATTAGTCGATGCAAGTTCGCCATGTTTCGTTGGCTTTCGGGACCAATACCGGATTGGCGATCCAATCAAGATAAAAGGCATCTCATATAAACCGATTTGCCTTTAACTTGTCGACTTCTTCCTTTAAGGCTTTCTTTCGATCATAATCCAGGAGTCTATGTTTCTGTTGCTTTGGGGGGAAGGTCTTGTCAATATTGAGTGCATGGCTCATTACATTTGTACTTATTCCTACCATGTCTGAATGTGACCATGCGAAAACATCCTGGTTTTTCTTTAAGAAGCAAATTAATTGCTACTTTGATTTTTCAGAAAGATTTTTCCCCACCTTCATGGTCTTTAGGGGATTGACTTCTTCGAGCTTGACCTCTTTGAGCTCCTTCAATGGCTCGAGGTCAATTTTTTCCTCTATTCTAGGTAAATTTCCTCGTCAATTTCGAAGATCGTCCCTTCCTCATTCCAAATCATGACAAGTGCCTATGCACTTGTTTGCTTTTTTCCTTTAACAGAAATGCTATAGCATTCCTTCCCCGCGAGCTGGTCCCCTCTCAGAGTCCCGATGCCACTAGAAGTCGGGAACTTGATGGCCAGATGTCTAACGGACGAAACTGCCCCAGCCCTACTAGGGCGGGTCTCCCGAGCAGTACGTTATAGGCTGATGAGAGATCCACTATGATGAACTCCATCATCTTTGTTACAGAGATTGGGTAATCTCCCAAGGTTACAGGGAGTTCGATGGACCCCATACATGCAATCTCTTCTCCTAAAAGGCCGTACAACATAGTTGCACATGCTTTTAGGTCGCGAAGCACGAGTCCCATCTATTTTTTTTAAAGTAGCCTTATAGAGGATATTCACCGAGCTCCCGTTGTCAATTGGGACTCAGTGTACCCTCTTGTTCTCGAGCTGAAGGGTGATGACCAGAGGGTCAATATGAGGGAACTGTACGTGAGAGGCATCGTCTTCAGTGAAAGTTATGGGTTGGGTTTCAACCCTTTGTTGTTTCGGAGCTTTGGGTTCGGGTTCATGGGGGGACCCGTCACCAGTCTTGAACTCATTCACATATCTTTTTTGGGCATTCCTGCCCGATCATGCTATCTGGGGTCCCCCCGAGATGGTTATAACATCTTCTCCATCAATCGGAAGGGGTCGTTCATCTTCGTGAGCTCGGGAGTTATTGTTTTGGGCAGGTGGTGTAGCTGCTGCCCTCTGGTTGGTGGAAGCCTGATTGGGGTTCTGGTTTCTTACATACTGTCCGAAATACCCCCTCAAGATCAAACCTTCGATCTCATCCTTTAGTTGTCTGCACTCATCGGTTGTATGCCCGATATCTCTGTGGAATCTACAATATTTGCTAGAATCTCTTTTTGCCTTTTGGTTTCTCATAGGATCAGGTCGCCTAAAAGGAACTTGGTTTTCATTAGCAAGATAGATATTCTCCTGAGACTCATTGAGCTTGGTATACACCTTGTATACAGAGAAGTATCTTTCTCCATTCTTCTTCTCCCCCCCATCTGCCTCGGGGTTATTCCCTTCATTTTTCTTTCTCCTGGAAGGATTGTCCCCGGGGAGTTTTGAAGTTGTAGGATCCGCTGAGGTCGAGGCAGAGTTAGCGTTCGTTGTTGTAGTTATGGGTTGAAAGGTCATATTCAATGCTGATCTCGCCTCCTCTACATACCTTTGAGTTTTTCGATTGAACTCGGTTAATGACCTTACAGGATTTCTTTGCAAGTCTTCCCAGAGAGGACTCCCAGGCATTACTCCGGCTCGAACGGACATTAAATGGCCACTGTCGTCGACATTACGAGCTTGAGCGACTTCCAAGTTAAACCTTGTGAGATAACCTTTCAGTGACTCATTTGGCTGCTGTCGGACATTGGTCAGGGCTGAAGTCTCGAGTCTAATGCCGACCATGGCTTTGAATTGTTTCTTAAAATCTCTCAATAATTGATCCCAGCAGGCAATCGAATGCCTCTTGTATTTTTCAAACCAATTTTTTGCTGGTCCTGTGAGAGAGGCTGGGATCTGCATACACCTGAGCTCGTAGCCCACATTGGTAGCTCGCATAATAGTGTTGAACGTGCTCAAGTGGCTATATGGATCTGAATTTCCATCGAATGGCGGGTTATGAGGAATTCTAAATCCTGAGGAAACGTGCTGTTAGAGATATGTGGGGAAAATGGCTCGAGTTCCTCATCAAACTCTTCGTCTTGTTCCCGGCTATGTTCGTCCTGTAAGAGCCTAAATACTCTCTCCAACTGCTCAATCCTCTCTTGGACTGGATCTATAGGAGGCCTGGCTTGAACTGGAGGGATCTGGTTATTTTTTATTACAACTCTAGTTCCCCGTCTCGGTGCAGGATTGTACATCGGCCGCTTGCGTTCGTTCAGATGATCTCGTAGAACTGGATTCAGGGGATTATCACACCCCCGATTATGGTTTAAGTGCTCCCGTAGGTTAGGGTGATCTCCTTGATTCCCTACATTCCTTGGCTCTGCGTCATAAATGCTTACAGACTTAGTGTCATTCGAGCTTTCGCTGACATGGCTCGTTGCATGATTATTACGAGATGGGTTTCCTACTGGTCTCCTTGTCTCAATAGTTTGAGATCGGGCCATCTGGCTTCTCGTAGGATGGGGATCCCTACGCTCCCGAGCAGTTTCTTCATTCCCATCTCTACACCCAGCTCGTCTTTCCCTATCATGGTGGGCCGGTTGTGCATCCCTTCGAACTGGCGAGGGGTGCCTTATTGGAGATGGCGAGTGCCTTATTGGAGAAGGTGGTTGTCATCCATTGTGGGGCCTGGATGGCCCTGAATTTTCCCGATCAGGGTCTGGTACATTCTGCGTGGCACCAGGATTTTGGGTCCGAGCCACTGTGGGGGCTCGGTTATTCCCTATTCCTACTGGTGCCTCTGCAGATGGGTTAGCAGCACCTTCAGCCCGGTTACTTCTCCGAGGTCTCGGTGGGACAGGCAGCGCTGTTGGAGACGGAGGTTGCTCCACTCTGCTGGTGGCCACATTCTTACACAGTTTCCCACGAGGCCTTCGAGGTGGGATATGAACGTCTTGTGGAGGCAAAGCCTGGGAATCTTGTGGTGGCGGGGCCTGAGCTGCCTGTGCTTCAGCAGCTAGCCTAGCTAGCTCTGCATTGCGTTTTTTAGCTTCTGCCAATTTTTTATGCAGTTGGCGATTCTCGAGTTCCACGATTGGAACATATCTCTCAGGATTGTAGTACATGTCCTCGTCGGCCCTGGGCGCAGGTGGTCCCCGAGAGTTAGACGAGTCACTCCTCTCATCGGGATCATAATTCACCATAGGTTGCTTTCCAGGGCGCCGGGGGTACTCATCTTCATCTAGAATTTCCTCCTCAAGTATATTGGGATCATTTGTAGCCATTGCTAATTCGAGAGGTTCTCTGACTAAACAGATTCACACACGGTTTAATGGCTCTCAATGAAAGCACCAAACTATTGACGCCGTTTTTCGTCAACTTAAAAAGGAGAGCAATTAAACAAGAATATATCAAAGAAAATGAAAGAAGATGAAAACATGATCTTTTTTATGTGGTTTAGTAGTTAAATCTGCCTAGTCCACGAGTCTGTGTTATAAGTGCTTGGGAGTTTTCTAGAAACTTTTCAGAGAATAGTTGCCCAGAGTTTTCTCTCAATATCTCAGGAATTTCGTCCTTTACAAATGGAGTTTCCTTCTCTATTTATAGATAAGGTTTCAGAATTCGTTCCCACATATTTCGGGAAGATATTCTGTAAATCAAATAATATAATTTCATTTAATGCATTATTTGCTACATACACAGAAACATCCAATAAAATGTGGGATTGGTTAACAAATTATATAACATCCCTTAAACATAGGGATTTTACTACAATAAATACATTCATATGTAACTGATTAGCTCAGGTATAGAATCCATTACATCTCCGAGACTATTCGCTTATCACAAGCTCGTCATTTTACTTCGCCTGAGCTTATGACAAGTAACATTGACGAAGTCATTGCATTCGAGCTTACACTTCTCAAGCTCGAACCAGCTTGTCTGAAAGCTAAAGATGCATCAGGAAATATATACAAGTGTCGAACCATGGCTATTGCGAGCTCAGAGCATGTAATGCCCCAAATTTCCTAATAAGGTTTAGAACCTTGATTAGGAGGCCGGGAGGGCCATAATTGATTTACTATGGTATTTAATGATTATATGCATGTTTACGTAAATTATATTATTATATGATGGTGAATGCATGCATATGGGAGTATTTATTATTATAAGGGTATTTTGGTAATTTGGCCGATGTGGGCATAATTGTGTATTTTGGGTGCATGGTTGTGATTAATTAATATAGCCACATTATAAGGTGGATTGGTTTGAGCTATTCGGCATGAGACGATCATGAGATGTAAGTGTTCGGTCTAGTCATAACGGGTTTAAGTTCGGGGCTCGGGGTGAGTCTCGAGGTCATTTTAATGACTAGAGCATTACCGGGAATGAAGGGGTAATGGGATATGATTTATTGGTATGTGAGAATATTGAGAAAAGAGGGAGTTGGAGAGCGTTAATTATAATTAACGAGATAGGCGAGAAAGGACGATTTTACCCTTGGGAGTGTTTAGAAGCTTTTATTTGACCTAGGGGTAAAATAGTCTTTTCACCCTCAAGATATATATCAGCCTTTGAGTTTAGAAGGCTATGGAATGGTTTGAAAACAGAGCAACATCAACCTCCTCTCTCTCCTTCCCGTACACCATTTCTCCTTCATCTTCCTTTCAATTTTTGAGAGCCATCTTGAGGTATCAAGCTAGGAGATTAAAGGTGGGGGGTTATGACTTTAGTTCAGCCATTGAAGAGGGTTTAATCCCAAGTTTGAGGTAATTTTTGGCCATGGAATTCCTTGTTATACTCTGTTTTTTACTTAAGTTTCAGCTTGTGATTTCTTGGTAAATAATTGGAATTAATGGAAGTTTGATTGATGTTTACTTTGGGTTTTGATGTGGGTGAGTTGTGGATGATGTTTAGTGGTTGAATTGGGTGTTAGGTTGAGGTTTGGAACTGGTTTGAAGGTTTGGTTTTGAGGAAAAATACAGGGGAAGGAATTTTGGTTCTTGCTGTTTCTGCTTAATGTGCCGCGGCCTGGCTATGGTGAGCCGCAGCCTGAGTGTGTTTCTGGGAGGAATTATGCCTCTGTCTGAGGGTGAGCCGCGGCCCATCAGGGCATTTTTGGCCAGAAATGTGTTTTTAGCTTGAGAATGCTTGCCATAGGCCTCGGGGTTGATCCTACTACTTGGTTAAGTGTGGATTGATGTCCCGGAGGCTAGATTTTGGTTTGGGAACCTATGTTGATTATTTTCATTGATGGTATCCTATATTTGGTTATGACTAGGTGACCACTAAGGGACTAAAAGCTGATCGTTCTCAAGGGTCGTTCTTTTAATCATTCTAGCTCGACTTTGAGGTAATAAAACTACACCTTGTATATATGTATGACATGCATGGATGTTCTTGATTCATGTCGGTTGATTATTATGTATGACATGCATGGCTATTCTTGATGCATGTCGGTTTATTATTATCTATGACATGCATGGTTATTTCTGATGCATGTTGGTTGACTATTGAACGTGACATGCATGGCTAGTGTTGGTGCATGTTGGATTGTTGGATATATTGCATATGATGCATGAGAAACATGTGATTAGGACATGCTTTGTATACTGGGTATGATATTGTTCAGAGCTTGAGCCTCTGTGGTTGTACATGGTCCTAATCGTACTGGTATCTGTTTAGTAAGCATGCTGAATACCTTGTTTATGGATATTGAACATGTGATATATGTTTGGTGGCATGACTTGCTTGTGTATGGCACTGACTAGTCAGGGATCGACTCTAAAGTCGAAGAACATGCATTGAATGGCTCTATGGCATTAATGCTAGACCGACCCTAGGGTCGAAGAACTTATAAGCGCTTGCCTGGTCTAAGACCAGATGATCATAGCCAAGGTATATGACCCCGGTGAATATTTGTCACATGGCTGGGGGACGCTGTCCTTAGTTACGACTCTAGAGTCGGAAGGATGGTTATGTTGGTGGCCTTTCACCATGCACCTATCCTGATCAAACTTATGAAGGAGCCACTTATCACTTAAGCCCTGTTGACCCTATCGTCACACGGCCAGAGGGAGCTGTGCCCACTTTTGTGACTTTTGCTACAGTTACCTATTTATTTTGGACTGATAGTCCTGGATGATTATTATGATCACTATTGATATTATATCATGCTTTATTGTGTTTTCTTGCTGGACTTCGGCTCACGGGTGCTATGTGGTGCAGGTAAAGGCAAGAGGAAGCTGGACCATCCTTGAGTTGGAGAGCTTAGGTGATGATGTGTACATATGCAGCTGCTCGTCCGCCACGGCCGAAGTTTAAAGAAGAACTAGGGTTAAACCCTGTTTTGCCGCTTAGAACGGCCTGTTATAAATATTTTCTGTAATAGACTCTGAAACTATATTTTCGGGATCCCAATGTATATATTAAACGTTCTAGTGAGACGTTACATCTTAACCAAAATTTTTAATCCCTAAACCGCTAATCATACTTAGTTAATGATTTTGGCCAAATAACTCGATTAGCGAGTTTAGCACTGTTTACAAGGCACACCGTAACGGTCCTTGGAGTTGGGGCGTTACAGAGCATATTCGAGGCTACACACTCCTCGAGCTTTCGAGGTCATCATTTACAGCAAAACGATCCGACTGAAGGATCTGATGACGACCGTACTTATTTCGAGCTTACACCTAACGAGCCTAGATTTTGGGATCGTAATTCCTCAACCCCGAAATCTGGGTATAACAAAATATAAATGATAATTTTTTTAATAAAAATTAAGATTATGTATTATATTATTATTATTATTATAATGATATTTTATAATATTTAAATTTATATTAATATAATTATTAAATATATAATCTTGTATTAAATATTATTATAATAATATTTTTATAATATTTGAATTCATATTAATATAATTAGTTAAAAATTATGATTATATATTATATACTATTATTATAATAACATTTTATAATATTAATTTGAATTTATATTAATATAATTATTAATTAGTATTATATATTGTTATAATAATGATATTTTATAACATTTGCATTCGAATTTAATTTTATATTAATATAATTAATAAATATATATTTTAAATTTATTTTAAAAATATATTTCATTAAAGATTTTCAATATTTTATTAAAGTTAACAAAAAATTATATTAAAATTATTTTTGTTATCTACTTTCATTATATATTACTATTTCCAAATTTGTTTTACCAAACACACATTTTTATCTAATAAAACTCTCACCAGTCTGGTTGATAGGACGGACAACTGTACGTGAGACTTTTATGTGCACTGTTAATTAATTTGTCTGGTCAGCTTAATAAAAAAATCTAAAATCACATAATGTCTATCTTAATTAAACCATATACCACCCTTTTTTTTTAACTTTGCTTATATATGTAAACATCGATATTATAAATAAGAGTAATCACACATGCACTCCTAAATTTGCATACTGAAATTACACCGTAGACATTTTTAAATGAGTCTATACAATATTTAATTGTATAATTGAGATTACTTATAGTGTGTAGTGTAATTTAAGTGTGCATACTCTATAAATAATTGTTTTGTAATCTTAAAGGTAAAATTTTCAGATATATAAATAAATAACACCATACAAAAAAAAAAAAAAAAAAAAAATCTTTATGGTCTCATAGCAATAATCACACGAAAGTTAAGTAAATGAAACAAACCCATTACGTAGAGTATATTAGTAAAAAAATCATTGGGAATACATATATAAATAAACTTATCATAGAGATAAAAAATAGAACAAATTATAACAGTAATTATCCATCTTTTTGTAGATTTTTATATCATTCTAATTGATCACATACACAAATTAAACATTAATTATTTAAGAAGAGAATCCAAGAGACAAACAAATTTTAATGGGATTCAAGTACCGTATAAAGGTCTACTGTGACAACATTTGTCGCCGCTGTAGGTACAAAAATCGTCCCATAAGTTATTTAAAGACAACATGTCGACGCAAAAATGTCGTCGTAGTAGATTCGTATTTGTAGGGACCAACTGCGATGACAAATAATATCGTCGTTGTAAATGTGTTCTATAGCAGTGATATGTCGGTCACAATAGGATATTTTATTTTTTGGAAAAACTTGCCTTATTGCGACGAGATGTCGTCGCTGTAGGTTGGTGGAATTTTTTAAAACTTTGAATTTGAAAAAACCCTACTGTGACCACAAGTCGTCGCAATAGGGTGGAGCAGACACTCCCCCATGTCGTCGTTGTAGGGGAAGTGAGCGCTGCGACGATTTGTGGTCGCAGTAGGTGCACGAAATTTGAAGGTTTCATATTCTTCAGTCACTCTATTGCGACATCGCTGTAGATTTTTTTTAAAAAAAACTTCAATCCAAAACATAAATTGTCTGTTTTTAATTATTTTGATAATAATAAATAATTTTAAATATTTAACAGAAATTATTTTATTATAAATATTTAACAAAAATTGTATTAATATGAAATAAAAATAAAAATATCTTAGTTCAACTTAGTACAAAAGTAGTATTGAAAATGTAAAACACAACACAAAATAGTAATAAGTTCAAAAGCATAACCAAAATAAATGTCATCTAAATCAAAGTCAATGTCTTCATCATTGTCGGGCTGTTGTGGTGGCTGTTGGGGTGGCTGTTGTGGTGACTAATGTGGTGGAATTTGGCCTGAGACTGGAAAGTTCGCCATCATATACTAGATCATATTCATGTCCAAGTTAACAACTTTAAATTGCATAACAAGATTGTTTGGGTTGGAAGCTTGCATAAATTGTTGCATTTGGAGAAAGTTGTTGTTTTAGGTCATGATGGCTTGACTGAAGTGTTGAACCATTGACTGGAAAGCCTCAGCTGGTACCATTGCAGGGCCAACTGTGGATGACGTAAATGGTGATGCCTCTGACTGGGAGGAGGCCCCAGTAGCAAGAGAATTAGTGCCCTTCAACTTGCGTCTAACACCTCATTGGTGGCCAAGACGTTCACCAAGTACCTTCGTGACTACTTGTGTATCATCGATAGTCACACTTCCTGTTGAAGATGAGGATTGGGATTGCGTCGTGTCTGAATTTCTTGCTTCAAGGCATCCTAAAATTTAGAAAAACTACAATTAGTGTATAATATAATACTTAATAAACATATATTGTAATGACCTAAATTTCCTAATAAAGCATAGGGCCTTGATTAGGAGGTCGGGAGAGCCATAATTGATTTATTATGCCATTAAATGATTATATGCATGATTATGTGGATTATATTATTATATGATGAAAAATGCATGCATGTGGGTCGACTTTTAATTATAAGGGCATTTTGTTAATTTGGCCTGTTGAGGGAAAATTTGTATATTTTCATGCATGTTGGCGAATTATGAGTAAGACCACATTATATGTGGATTTGTTCGAGCTTTTCGGCATGAGACGATCTCAGAATGCAAGTTATCGGTTTGGTCATAACAGGGTTAATTCGGGGCTCGGGGTGAGTCTCGGGGTAATTTAATGATTAGTTCATTGTCGGGAATTAAAAGGGTAATGGGATATGGTTTATTATTATTTGAGAATATTGGGAATAACAGGAATTGGAGAACGTTAATTATGATTAGCGGGATTAGATGGGAAATGACTATTTTGCCCTTGGGGGTTGTTAAGGAAAGAAGATGGGCTTGGGGGCATTTTGGTCATTTGACCAAGGGTTATATGTAACTAAAGAAGGCTGTAGAAAAACAAAACCAAAAACAGAGACCTTCTCTTCTTCCCTGATCATCTCTCTTCCTCTTCCTTCCTTTGGATTTTTGAAGCTAAGATTGAGGGTTCATGCTTGGGAATTAAGGTTGGAGGTTCTAGGCTTTTGTTCAGCCATTGATGGGGATGCAAATATGAGTTTAAGGTGAGGTTTCAGCTTGATTTTTCTGGTTCTTGCTCTGTTTTGAAGTTAGTTTTTGAGCTAGAAGTTTTGATTATAGAGGTGGTTGTTTGAGGTGAGTTTAATTGGTTTAAAGCTTAGGTTTTGTGGTTAAACTAGTGGATATGATGTATGAATGCTTGGTTTTGATTTTGGGTTGGTTTAATGGAGGTTTGGTGAAGGTTTTTGGCTGGTTTTAATGGAGGAAATGGTAGGGGTGCTGGTTCGTGGGGTCAAGTCATGACTCAAAAGGCCAAGTCGCGACTTGGATCCAAGTCAGAGGCTCCCTGGGCTCAGTGGGGGAGGTGCGCCGCGACCCAGCAGGGGTCAAGTCGCGGCCCACCCCTAGCTTCTCATGTTGGTGCTCTCTGTTTGAGGGCAAGTCGTGACTCACTAAGCCAAGTCGCGACCCACCCTTCCTATTTGAACTAAGAAGGGTTTTTCAAGGTTTTAGGCTCGGGATTTTAATTCTTAAGGCTCGGGATCGAATTTACTAATCGTGTTAGTAGGATTCGAGGTCCCGGAAGCAAGGTTTAGATTAGAAACCTTTTATTGATATATTTTATTTATGGAATCCCATATTTGGTTATGACTAGGTAACTGCTAAGGAACTCAAAGGACTGATCATTCTCAAATGTCGTTCTTTTATTATTTCTCTCTCGAACCAGAGGTAAGAAAACTGCACCCCATATGTGACATGCATAGTTATTATTGAGGCATGTTGAGTGATATATATATATGGACATTGATTTCATATCAAATGCTTAGCAAATCTTGCTTACTTCTGAATGGAACTGACCTATGAGTCAGGAATCAACAATGATGTTAGTATTAACTGTGAAGTTGTGACTGATTAGTTAAGTTCGGTAGTAGTACTGAGCACTGGTCGTATGGTATTGGCTTAAGAGTCAAGAATGGTATTAGCGTGTTTAACGCAAGCTGAAAAGATTAGATCTAATCGACATAAGCATTGAATGACTCATCATGAGCGTTAATGCTTGACCGACCTCAAGTTCGATGAAAATTAAAAGAGCTTGTCCAGTCTAATGGCTAGTTACTTAGAGTCAGGGCCAGAAGGCCTAGGTGGCTGCATTGTCATATGGCTATGGGCTACACGCCCCAGTATGATTATCAGAATGTCAAGTGTTAATTCACTCATTTGATTAGGGCTACATGCACTAGCATGATTATCAGAACCTCAAAGTGTTATTTACTCATTTGATTAGGGCTACGCGCCCCAGCATGGTTATCAGAACCTCAAAGTGTTAAATCACTCATCTGATTAGGGCTATATGCCCCAGCATGGTTATCAGAACCTCAAAGTGTTAAATCACTCATCTGATTAGGGCTACACGCCCCAGCATGGTTATTAGTTACTCAAGTTTTAATCACTCGTCTGATTAGGATTGACTTGATAGTCATCCATTCAGGAGCTAGGCATGCACATTATGATTTAGCTACATGTGTATTACTGTTCATGAGCATATTAAGTTTTCTTGCTGGGCTTCGGCTCACGGGTGCTATGTGGTGCAGGTAAAGGCAAAAGAAAGTTGGACCATCCTTAAGTTGGAGAGCATAGGTGACGATGTGTACATATGCGGTTGCTCGACTGCCACGGCCGATGGTTTAAAGAGGAACTAGGGTTAAACCCTATTTTACTGCTTAGTTCGGCTGGTTATAAATATTTTCTTGTAATTAACCTTTAATTTATATTTTTGGGATCCCAATGTATACAGTAAACGTTTTAGTGAAACGTTATATCTTAACCAAAAATTTTAACCCTAAACTGCTAATCATACTTAGTTACACGATTATGGCCAAATGACTCGATTAGAAAGTTTATCACTGTTTAAAATGCACCGTAATGGTCCCTGAGTAGTAGGGCGTTACATATATACAAACTTAGAAAAGAAAAAAAAAAGATACTTACATATGCATCCTTAGCATTCGCATTCACCCATCCATGTGTTGGATGATTGTGCATATCATGGAACGTGGTAATCAAGCTGGGCAGTTCCTTAGTTTTAGGATTTATCTTTTGAAGACATAATGTGAAAAAATATCAGTTGAATACTGAAATTATAAATAAGATATATAACTGAAAATGGTTAAAAATGTATACATGTTATTACTTACTTTCATAAATCGAGCAGAAGCGTCAGATGTTGATCCATAGAGACTTGGATACTTTTGTTTTGATATGTTGGTGGTATTTAACTTTGAGTGTACCATGTACTGTTTAGAGGTGAAAGTGCTGATACACTTTTTCCAATCTCTATTGTTCATCCCCCTCGGTGGATTCTTCCAGGTTGTCTCAGTCTCGATATCATCATATCTGCCATATTCATCGAAATATTTTTTTTCTTTTGTCCTTTTTTGTCTTTTTAGCAATTCTGAAACTCTCGCTCAATGTCGGTCTCTGTCACTCACCACTTGTGGAGATTTCCGGGGAGAATGAAATACTCCTTCAAAAATAACTATTAGATATTCGAAATTATATAAAACATCACATGTGAATTTCTTTACAAATTTACCTAAATTGTAGACATTAATAATGTCTTGTGCTTATCCTGAACACTCCGCCAGGAGTCAAAATACAACAGCACTTCCTGACCAATAAGGTTACCAAGAAGTCTCGTGAACAATGACCCATGAGTACTGTAACGCCCTGGATAGTCAAGACAGTTACACTATTTTTTTAAATAGTGCTAGACTTGCTAATAGAGTCATTTGGCCATGAACGTGCAACTAAATGTGATTAACGGCTTAGAGTTAAAAAAAATGGATGAAAGGATTAGTCATTTCATTTAAACGTTAAGTTCGTACATGGGATCCCAAAATAAATATTTACAAAGTCATTTACAGTTCCAAAGGGGTAATTACAACTCAAAAGTTACAACAGCCGACCTAAGCGGCAAAATAGAGTTTGATCCTAGTTCTCTAAGAGACCCCGGGTTCTCTAAGAGACCCCGGTTGTGGTGGTCAAGCAGCTGCATATGTACACGTCGCCACCGAAGCTCTCCATCTCATGGCTGGTCCAACTTCTCTTTCCCTTACCTACACCACATAGCACCTGTGAGCCAAGGCTTAGCAAGAAAACTTAAACATGCTCATAAGCAGTTAATAACATATTACATAATCATAATAAGCATGTCTAGTAGTAATAACCCTACTCATGCATGCACTCTATGCAAATAAGTGACTACACTATCACACAGGGGCCCGCTTCCCTAAATAGATGACTAATAAATCATACTGGGGGCCATGTGCCCTAGGATATGGGACTAATAAGTCACCCCAAGGCTCGTTGTCCTGTCCTTTGTATAACCAGTCTTGTACTGGCCCAGCGTACCTAGCGCTTTAATTTTCCACGACCATTGGATCGGACAAGCGTATAATGCACTCCTGATTAGGCTTAACAATATCGACCAGCGCTTAGCACGCTATTGACATCCTTGACTTATATAGTCAATGTTTTTCTCCACGATAACGCAAACAAACATACATTATGTAACAATTATCTAGATACAGAGCATTATACATGCTTAATCAAACAATCACAAACACAATCATAATCATGCTCATTTACAGGGGCCCAAACCCTAACCAAATCTTTATTTAAAAATCGGGCCAAGATCTAATCACATACATCACGTATTGGGTGCAGTTTTCATACCTCTGGTCCAAGCACCTGATAGATAAAACGACCCTTGAGCACGACCCTACCCCAAGCCCTAGCGGTAACTTAGTCACAACCATAAGTAATATCCTAATTAAGATTGAATCCCAAAAACACACTATGGGACGAATCCTGTGCTCTCGGGACTTTCAATCCCAACTAACAGGGTGGTGGAACCATCCCCCGAGGCCCCAAATTCTTGCCAAGCTCGTAAAATGGGGATTGCTGAAGTTGGTATAGCGCAAGGGCGC
Source organism: Humulus lupulus (assembly GCF_963169125.1). Lineage (NCBI taxonomy): Eukaryota > Viridiplantae > Streptophyta > Magnoliopsida > Rosales > Cannabaceae > Humulus > Humulus lupulus. Next base: position 30,947,122 of record NC_084793.1, on the reverse strand, counting down.
CCAAGGATAAGGCAGGGGCGCGCAAAAAAGTCAGAAAGCCCCCTAGGACCTCCTCTTCATAGCGTATCGATGCCCAACTCAAGGGAAGGGACGCCCTAACCCAAACAAAGAGCCCCAAGCCCTCCCCTGCATGGCGTAGGGGCGCCCAATCACAAGGGTAGGGGTGCTACCCTGTAAACCCATAAATTTATGGGTTTTCCACCTTCGTTCTCTCCAAATTCAAACCACCAAAATCCAATCCAATTGCCAAACCCAACCATAAATAAGTTTCAAAATGTTACACCCAGATTTCGAGACCTGAAATTATGACCTCGAAAGCTGGACTCGTCAAGTATGAGCTCGAGATATACAAAACACATGTTTAAGGTCCAGTTGTCAAACCTCCAAAGCAAGATGGCAATCTCGAAGACATGTAACCTCGAGATTCTTTCCAGGCTCGAAAGGGCATAACATTGGGATACATCCGTTACTGAGTGCCTTCAAATCAAATAGTCCGAGCTTAAAGAGTGCAGGCTCGAAACATGACAACCTCGTTAGAATTTATCTGCTTCGAGCAGGTCTTGGAATAAGACGGCCAATTCATAACCTGCCCGTAAATGTTGACTGACACAATGCTAGTTGTTGACTTCGGAGATTTGATGAGTCATCTGATGTAACGCATTTTGTACGTCTAAAGATATTTATTGTTGTAACATCCCAACATTAAATGGATATTAACAAGTCTGTTATCCCTTTCCGGGTCTTCAGGGGGCGTTTCCTTATAAATAGGAGTTACAGCATTTAATATAATTACTTCAATTAATATGCAGAAGTATCTTCCCGAAATATGTGGGAATGAACTCTGAAAACTCTCTATAAATAGAGAGGTCATGAACACATGTAAAAAAAAGATCTTTTGATATCTTGAGAGAAATCTCTGGGTAATCTCTGATGTATTTCCAGAAAACTCCAAGCCTTAATAACATAGACTTGTAGACTAGGCAGATTTAACTGCTGAACCACGCAAAAACCTTGTTGTTCTATCGTATTATTCATTCGCACCATAGCTCATATTGTTTAAGTGCTCTATGTTTTAAGTTGATGAAAAACAATGTCAACAGTTTGGTGCTTTCATTGAGAGTAATAAGTAGTAAGAATCTGAGTCTAGTCATTCGAAGTAGCCTCCCTGATCAGCTATGGCCGCAAATGATCCTAATATTCCTGAAGAAGAAGTCAGCTATCCGCGACTCCCTGGGAAACAGCCGATGATGAATCCGGACCTAGAGGAGAGAAGTGAATCCTTTGACTCTCAAGGACCTCCTGCACCACCAGCCCCTAGGGACGACGAGTAAATGTACTATAATCCTGAGCGATATGTCCCCATTGTGGAACTTGAAAACTGACTGTTAAGAAAGTAGTTGGTGGAGGCCAAGAAGTGTAACGAGGAGCTAGCTAGATTGGCTGCGGAGGCACAGGCAGCTCAGCCCCAACCTCCGCTGGAAGTTCATGTTCCTCCCCGCAGGCCTCGTGGACGACCTCGCAGAAATGCTTCCATAAGGAGAACAGAGCAACCTCCACCACCGGCAGAACAACCTGCTCCCACAAGGCCCCGAAGGAACACCCAGGCTAGAGCTCCCGTTAACTCGACTGTCGAGTTAACAGCTGAAACTAGGAATAACCGAGCCCCCGCAGCTGCTCAGACTTAGAATCCTGGTAACGCACAGAACATTCCCAAGCCAGCACAGGCAAACTCGGGACCTTCTAGACCCCGAAATGGGTGGCAACCACCATCACCCATACGACACCCTCCGTCGCTAATAAGATATCCCTCACCTCCTCAGTGAAACACACAATCGACTCAAGGTGATAGGGAAAGGCGGGCTGGACTAAAGCAGAGGAATGGAGAAACTACTAGAGAACAGAGAGGTGCCCAGCTGCGAGAAGCAAAATGTCTCGGTCTCACACTATAGAGACAATACATCCTGAAAGGAATCCATCTCGAAACAACCATGCAACGAGCCTTGCCAGCGAAGGCTCAGGGGACACTAGATCAGTCAGTATGTATGATCAAGGATGCAGAAATACTGGGAATCAAAGGTACCACCCTGACTTACGGGAACACCTGAATCAAAATCGGGGTAACGGTAACCTCTCAAACCCAGACCTGAGAGATCGCCTAAATGGGCGCAATGATCCCATGCGAAGGCGTGAGCCTGGAATTATGATCAACGATAGTCAATTTCAGGTGAGACCCCCTGTGGATCCTGTCCAAGGAAGAATTGATCAACTAGAAATAGCATTTAGGCTCTTACAGAATGAGCGAGGTCGAGATCGAGACGAAGAGTCTGATGAGGAGCTTGAGCCATTTGCTCCCCACATTTTCAACACTCTGTTTCGTTAGGGGTTTCGGATTCCTCATGTCCCACCTTTTGAAGGGAAATCTGACTTGTACAGTCACTTAAGTACGTTTAAGACTTTTATAAGAGCAAGTAATGTGGGTTACGAGCTCAGATGCATGCTATTTCCAGCTTCGTTTGCAGGACCAGCAAAAAAATGGTTCGAAAAGTATAAGAGGCATTCAATTACTTCTTGGGATCAGTTGTCGAGAGATTTCAAGAAGCAATTTAGAGCCATGATCGGAATAAGGCCCGAGGCATCGGCCCTGAACAATGTCCGGCAACAACCAAATGAAACATTGAAGAGCTACCTTACAAGATTCAATCTGGAAGTCGCCCGAGCTCATGATGTAGACGACAGCAGTCATTTAATGGCTGTTTGAGCTGGGGTATTACCGGGAAGTCCCCTCTAGGAAGATATGTAGAGGAAGCCTATGAGGTCCATAACCGAGTTTAATCGGCGAGGTCAACGCTGAATATGACCTCTCAGCCCATAACTACAACAATAAACGTAAACTCTACCTCGACCTCGGCGGGCCCATCAGCCTCGAAACCTCCTGCAAAAAACCACTCCAAAAGGAAAAATAATGAAGGAAGTAACCCCGAGGCGGAAGGGGGAAAGGAAAGATATTTCTCCGTGTACGAAGTGTACATCGAGCTCAATGAGTATCAGGAGAATATTTACCTGGCTAATGAAAACCAGGCCCCTTTTAGACATCCAGACCCTATGAGGAACGAAAAATCCAAGAGAGACTCCATTAAATACTGCAGGTTTCACAGAGACACTAGACACATTACTAATGAGTGCAGGCAACTGAAGGACGAGATCGAAGGTTTGATCTCAAGAGGATACTTCAGGCAGTATGTCAGGAACCAGAACAATAATCAGGCTTCTACCAGCCAGAGGATAGCTGCACTACTGCCTGCCCAAACTAGCAATTCCTGAGCAAGGGAAGACGAGGAACCCCCTCTAATTGATGGAGAAGATGTCATAACCATCTCGGGCGGGCCTCATCTCGCAGGATCGGGCAAGAACGCCCAAAACCAATACGTGAATGAACTAAGAACTGGCGACGGGTCCCCTTATGAACCCGAACCCAAAGCTCCAAATTATCAAAGGATTGAATTTCAACCTATAACCTTTACTGAGGAAGATGCTCCCATGCCCAATTCCCTCACAAAGACCCACTGGTCATCACTCTTCAGCTCTCAAATAAGAGGGTTCACCGAGTTCTTATTGATAATGGGAGTTCAGTGAACATTTTCTATAAGGCCACCTTAGAAAAGATGGGACTCGCGCTTCGTGACCTAAAGGCCTGTGCAACGAAGTTGTACGGTTTTTCAGGAGAAGGGATTGCCTGTATGGTGTCCATCGAACTCCCTATGACCTTGGGAGACTTCCCAGTCTCAACAACCAAGATGATGGAATTCATAGTAGTGGACTTGCCATCGACCTACAACGTGCTGCTCGGGAGACCCGCCCTAATAGGGTTGGGGGCAGCTTCGTCTGTGAGGCATTTGGCCATCAAGTTCCTGACTTCTAGTGGCATCAAGACACTGAAGGGAGACCAACTAGCTGGGAGGGAATGCTATAGCATTTCCATTAGAGGAAAGAAGCAGACGAACGCTCAAACGCTCGTCATTGTTTAGACTAGGGATGGGATAGTCTTTGAAATAGATGAAGAAATCAATCCAAGAATAGAGGACCGAGCTGACCTCAAGCCATTGGAGGAGCATGAAGAGGTCAGGCTCGAAGAAGCAGACCCCTCGAAAACAGTAAATGTAGGGAAAAACCTTCTCGAAGAAAGGAAATAGCAATTAATTTGCTTTTTAAAAAGAACCAGTATGTCTTCGTATGGTCACATTCGGACATGATAGGGATAAGTCCGAATGTGGTGAGCCACACATTGAATCGACAAAAGCTTCCCTTCAAAGCAGCCAAAGCAAAGACTACTGGATAACGACAAGAAGAAGGCCCTTAAAGAGGAAGTCAATAGGTTGAAAGAAAACTGATTTATCAAGGACGCGTTTTACCCCGATTGGGTGGCCAACCCGGTACTGGTCCCGAAGCCTAACGAGACATGGCGGACCTATATTGATTACTCAGAACTCAATAAGGCCTGTCCTAAGGACTGCTTCCCTTTAACTCGGATCAACCAGCTCGTGGATGCCACGACAGGGCATGGACTTATGTCATTCATGGACGCCTATTCTGGATATAACCAGATTTCCATGCATGCCCCTGACCAAGAGCATACTAGTTTTATAACAGAAAAAGGGTTGTATTGCTACAACGTCATGCCATTCGGGCTCAAGAATGCTAGAGCCACTTACCAGCGACTCGTGAACATGATGTTCTCCAAATAGATAGGTAATAACATGGAAGTTTATGTTGACGATATGTTAGTTAAATCTCAACATAACAATAACCATGTTGATGACCTCGAAGAATGGTTTGTCATGTTACGGAGATATAACATGAAGCTCAACCCTCATAAGTGCTCTTTCGGAGTATCTTCGAGAAAATTCCTAGGCTTCATTGTAAATGCCCGGGGAATAGAAGCAAATCCAGACAAGATCCAAGATCTAATTGATATGCCCTCACCTCGGAAGCATAAGGATGTCCAAAGTTTGACTGGAAGGCTGGCGGCGCTAAGTAGATTTATTTCAAAATCTACAGACCGTTGTCTTCCATTTTTCAACCTTTTTAGGTGAGGCAAGAAGTTCGAATGGACAGAGGAATGCGAGTTGGCTTTTAAGGAGCTCAAGATGCATCTCCCAAAACCCCCCATCTTGTCAAAACCCATCACAGGAGAAGCTCTATACCTATGCCTTGCTACGACCGAGCACTCCATTAGCCCGGTACTCGTACGAGAAGAACAGAAAGTGCAAAGGCATGTGTATTATGTCAGTAAACGGTTACTGGGGGCAGAATCAAGATATCCCCTGATGGAGAAGTTAGCTCTCAGGTTAATCCACTCATCTCGAAAGCTCCGACCTTATTTCCAGGCACACCCCATCCATGTCCTGACCGATCAACCACTAAGACAAGTCTTGTCCAAGCGAGAAGCCTCAGGTAGATTATTTAAATGGGCCATTGAACTCGGAAAGTTCGAGATCACTTATCATCCGAGGACGACCATAAAAGGACAGGCCCTAGTGGACTTCATAGTGGAATGCACTGGAGTGACCAACGATGAAGTTATAACCCCGACCCTCTAGCTGTGGAAAATTTATGTTGACGGGTCTTCCAATGAGAATGGATCGGAAACAGGTGTAATTCTGATCACCCCAGTAGGAGGTCGATTTCACTCTGCCTTGAGATTTGACTTCGATGCGTCGAATAACAAAGCTGAATACGAGGCCCTAATGGTAGGGCTCCGTATAGCCAAGGAACTTAAGGCCAAAGAAATACATTGCTACAGTGACTCCCAGCTGGTGGTTAATCAAATTTTAGGAGAATACCAGGCTCGTGGTACGAGAATGGCTGCATATTTAGAAAAGAAAAAATCAGCACTGGAGCATTTCAAATTCTATGCGATAGAACAGGTCCCCTGGGAACAGAACTCGAACGCAGATGCTTTAGCCAGGCTTGCTACCTCTATCGAGATGGACGAACTGAATGTCGTGCCAATCGAACATCTCACGACACCCAGTATGATCGAGCCTGAGCAGGAATATGTTTGCATGTCAATTCTGAGCCAACCTGGATCACTCCGATAGTTGAATACCTTGAGACTGGCACTCTCTCAGAAGAATGAACCAAGGCTCAAAAAATGATGTATCAGATCCCCAGGTATACCATTATAGATGGAAGACTATATAGAAGAGGATATTCCATGCCGCTACACCTATGTGTGACCCCACCCGAGGCTAAGAAAATCCTAAAAGAAATTCATGAAGGATTCTGTGGAGACCATTTTGGGGGGCATAGTCTATCCAAGAAGACCATATGCCTGGGATACTTCTGGCCTACCATCAAAACAGATTCGTTCGACTATGTCAAGAAGTGTGATAAGTGCCAACGATTCGCTACAATTCCTCGAGCTCCACCCTCCGAGTTAACTATGATGACCTCCCCGTGGCCATTTGCGGTCTGGGGAATCGACCTCATAGGCTCATTGCCGACTGGCAAAGGCAGAGTGAAGTAAGTAGTAGTCGCCATACATTACTTCACGAAGTGGACCAAAGCTGAACATTTGGCGACAATCACCTCGAAGAAAGTCCTCGACTTCGTAGTGAAGAACAACATATGCCGATATGGGATGCCGAGGAAGATTGTGTCCGATAACGGTACTCAATTCGACAGCGATCTATTTACCAACTTTTGTGAAAAAGAATGGGATAATAAAGATCTTCTCATATGTGGCCCATCCCCAGGCAAATGGCTAGGTTGAAGCTGTAAATAAAACCCTAAAGAGTTCGTTAAAGAAAAAGTTGGAAGAAGCTAAAGGAAAATGGCCTGAAGAATTGCCCCAAGTCCTATGGGCATATAGAACCACGACCCGTACTTCAACAGGGCATACCCCATTTTCTCTAGCGTATGGTTGCGAGGCTATGTTACCAATCGAGGTAGAAATTCCCACAATTCGAGCCCTCGCTTATGACCAAGACTCTAACCAATCCTAACTCGAAGAAAGTCTGGACCTGATTGAAGAGAGAAGGAACGAAGCTCAGCTAAGAAATGTTGCATACCAACAGCGAGCTACCCAGTACTTCAACAAAAGAGTTCGAGATAGAAAATTCGGTGTAGCAGATTTGGTGCTGAGACGTGTATTCTTGGCGACATGGGATCCAGCAGCTGGCATGCTCGGGCCAAATTGGGAAGGACCTTACCAGATAGAATCAGTCATCTGACCCGGCATATACAAGTTGGAAAGAATGAATGGAAGTTTGGTACCACGAGCATGGAATGGCAAACATCTACGACCTTATTATCAATAGTGTAGGAATGATGTCGCCTATAACCATGAATGTTTGTCTATAGTATTTTCCTATTATTGAATTATTCGAATAAAGTTTGATTTCATTTTAATATGCTGTATTTTTTGCAATCTCTCTTAATTAAATAACCTATGGTCACACTCATAGGATATTAAGGGGGCATAAGTGGTACATATACCATCAGTTTGAAAAAATAAAATAGCATATACGAAAAGAATATAAGTGTTTGGATATAACCAAATGCACGAGCTAAGATAGTTTGGATATAACCAAACTATCAAAAACATATAAGTGTTTGGATATAACCAAATGCGCGAGCTAAGATAGTTTGGATATAACCAAACTATCAAAAACATATAAGTGTTTGGATATAACCAAATGCGTGAGCTAAGATAGTTTGGATATAACCAAACTATCAAAACATATAAGTGTTTGGACGTAACCAAATGCGCGAGCTAAGAAAGTTTGGACATAACCAAATTATCAAAAGATACAAATGTTTGGAAGACACCAAATATGCGAACTAGATTAAATATGTAAATGTATGGATTACAAACCAAACACGACCTTAATAGGTTTGGAACAAACCAGCTAATACTAATCGATAGTAAGTTGGAACATAAAGCCATTTTGCATTAAGTCGAGATCGAGGCTGGAGTATCTTGCAAAACGATAGTTTCGACCTCATAACCTCGAGGAGCAACCCGAGGACGAGAAAAAGTAACTAAAAAAAGTAAGATATAACTAAACCATTTGCATTACACACCATACAAGTACTTTCGGGTGAATAACGAGGTCAGATACGGATATTTCGAACAAACTGTGCATAAATGCATTGAACAAGCATATGTTTGTATGAATAAACAAGCATATATGCCACTTTAATATAAAATGCGCGAAATATTTCGACCCAAGAAATGTAAAGCAAATATATTAAAATAAAGTCAAGATTGGTATTTAATATATCATAAGCTCTTCCACGAGCTACAGAATTGTCTTGGCCCCGGGGGCATAAAAAATAAAAACTCAAACACAAAGACTATTACAAGAAATTCAGGGGGACGCAGCCCCGAGGCAAGATTTAAGAAGAAGGAGCATTCTCCTTGGCCTTCTCAACATCTTCCTTGGCCTTCTCAGCATCAACATCATCCCTGGCTCCCTCAGCCTCATCCCTAGCAACCTCCTCCCCATCAAGCCAAGCTTGCCATTTAGCCACGAGCTTTGCTTCAAGAGGGCCTAAGAAGCTGGTGTCGAGGTCGACATTGTTGGCCCAGATTCTTTACATGGCCAGGTCGACTACCCGATCATTCTTCTCCTTAAACTCTTCAAGAAGACAAGCCTTTTCACCCTCCATGATCTCAAAAGTGGCAACCTTCTCTTCTTCAAGCTTGGCATTGATCTTCTCAAGCTCCGCGGCCTGAGCATTCACCTTCTCAAGCTATGCGAGCCGGGCATTTAGTTTTTCAAGCTCGGCTGTCTTGCCCTTTAGCTGCTCAGCTGCTGCCTCCACCTTTTCCTTTGTGGCCTTGAGCTCGTTACTCAGCTTAAGTTGGAGATCCTTTGCTTCCTAAGCAAGAGATATACTCGAGTGGACCTCGTTGTTCAGCTTATAGTTAAGCTGAGCAGAGACAGCAAGAGTCTGGCATACGAAGAAATCAAATTAGCACATGGACCAAGTATAAATATAGCCAGTAGCTAGAGAGGAAAGATTACCGCAATAGTGATCTCAATGCTCTTCTCATAAAGAGTGTTGCAATCTCAGGAATTGTTCAAGAACTGTCAGTGAGGGGCGTCGAAGCTGCCAAAACTCTAGCCCACCCGAGACAGAACGTCCGAGAATAGCGTAGCCCAGTGGGGTCCAGCTGCATTGTCGATCACATACTCATCGACGTGAGTAGAAATCAAAAGCAGCCGTGTTCTTGAGGCCAAGGGTTTCTTCGGAGGTGGGCCAAGCGCGGGATTGACCTAGGTTGCAGGAGGAGCAGGAGGCAAGGTCGAGGAAGACGTCTTGGCCTGAGCAGGTGGGCTCAAAACCGTGCTCGGAGCAACCGGAGCCAGGGGAGGAGGCATTTTCTCGATCCTCTTAAGGACCTTCACATGCCGATCTATTTCTGTGACCCCCTTGAGCGCTTACTCCTTTGAGCTCCGCCGCTGACCAGTATGTTGTCAAGGTCGGAGTCCATATCACATGCACATTCACATCGCATTATGAGATATCCCAAAACAAAATAAGTTAGCATGATGCAATCAAACAAGGAATGAAAAGACAAGTAGAGAGAAACCTAACTGGAACTCTCCCCCGAGCTCGTGCTCGACGACCAGGTAATTCCCCCATCTTCAGAAAAGGCAGGGGGAGTACCTTCCCTATAGGTGGAAACTAACCTCGAAAGGTCCCTATAGTCATTAGTCCCATATTGAACGGCAATTCCATCCCATACCTCGTTCATGCAATACATGGTGTCGAATTTCCCGAGCCAGCTATCGAACCTATGTACTCTCTCATCTACCCAAGACCATACATAGAAATGGTTCCAATCGTCCTCACATAATATTAATCTATCGGGTTTATGCTTTAGCAGTGAGGGGGACCAAAAATTCGAGCTAAGGATGACTGTACCTCTCTCATTCGAGCCCGAACTCGAGGCCTCATCGTTGGCCTCATTCCCTGATTGCAGACTCCCGTGACGCCGAGCTAGACATGGAGGCCTCACATTTCTCCTTGGAGGAAGGTTTCCGGTTGGGAGAGGCACGGGCTCCCACTGGTCATACTTCTTAATGGACCAGTCAGATGTAGACTGATCCTTCTCTAGGAGGCCGCATGCTCAGAGTTTGTCTTCATGCAGGAGATAAGAGAGGGACCTCCTGCCATAAGGGAGTTAGAGCAGGGCCTCCTTGTGCTCTCTCATCTCCTTGGTGGGAGGAGGACGGTGGAAGTTGGTTGGAAGAATAAACACATCTTAACTAAGCACGAACCTAAAAAAAATTTGAGCACAAAAAAGATAGAAATTTAGGATGCTTACGAATTCGCTTGAACGAATAGTACCGGGATGGAGCTAGGCCATCCATCCAGAAGAAGGCCTTCTTGAAGTCTGGTGGATGATTGGGTAAATCCCCGAAGATCTTTGGCTCCTTGGGATAGCTCGAAAGGTAATAGAAGTCGTCCCCTCCCCAAGCTCGGGAGGGATTGCTTTTCAGACAAAAGAGATATAAGATCTCTTAAGGCGAAGGTCCTTCCCACTTCAGCTCGTTGTAGAGCGAATTCAAGGCGGACAGAACCCTGTAAGAATTGGTTTTGAGCTGGAAGGGATCCAGCCCAACAAATTCCAGGAAACCTTTCAAAAAGGACTTCAAAGGCAGAACAGCTTCCCCCTTCATGTGCTCTTGGCTCCAAGTTGCATACATCAGCTTACTGTTAGGATTTCCATCTCTCGGAGCACGGCAACTTCACTCGTGGGAAGTCAGAGCTCGGCACCTCAGCGAGCCGGACAGTCCTATGCTGTGAAAAGCTAGAATGTTGGTTATCTATCCTAGTAATGTGATCGAGCTCCAATGGTGCTCGACCTCGAAGAATACTCTCCTCGGCTGCAAGGTAGAAGGTTCTCCCATCAGCGAGAATCAAAGATCTCCCGGCTTGAATACAACGGTCACTTTGAGTGTGGGGTCGAGAGGAATCGGTCTAGGGTCGGTGTCCGAATCTGGGTATAGGGCAACCCTTAGTTTTTTCCTTTTTCCTTCCTCGACCTCGTCTATCTGATGTCAAAAATGATCCCAGATGTCCTCTTGCTCACACCTCAATTATTGCTCCTGGATCATGCTCTGGTTCCGAGTGAAAGGAGATTCTGGGCTCGGAGTTATTGATGCATAAGGAATCACAAACTTAGACCCCCACCACTTTCTCGAGTTTTGCGGCATCTAACAAGAATGCAAAAGGGTGAGGGCCAAGCGAATAGGAAATAGTGAGATAAATAGAAGACCTAGGCTCGAATGATCAAGGCTACAAGGCAAGCTCGATCTAAAGGATGGGGCCAATCCCTATAGTCTACCGAAAGAAAAGAGGGTGGACATGTTATTGGAAATCCCGATATATCAGGGGGAAAAAGGTGGCGGTTATTCAAAAAGTAATATTTTTGGGAATTGTGCATTTTTTTTTTTAAACTCTGATTTTATACCCAATATCTTGGTGTGCAAGATATGTCCTCCTAAATTCAAAAACCCAAAGAAAGAGCCATATTTGGGTCTTTTGCGCATAAACTGGGTTTGGGACTAATAATGCAAAAACCTGAGTCTATTGGTTATCATCCAAAACGTTCTAGTATATTAAACTAATGAATGAACCAACAATATCCTAGTGCTAAAACTAGTGCCCAAGGTGCAACAGAAGCATAAGCGTGCATGCAAAGATATAATATGAACGCAAATATAAGGGATTAAGAACAAACACTTACACAATGATGCTAGAGGGTACTGAGAAATTGAAGACCAAAGGAGTTGTTGCAAGGACGATCTCACGGAGTCGAACAAGCCAACGTTGTTTTGTTTTGTTGGTTTGGAGAACATGCAAGAACCAGGGCAAATCGAACTCTGGTTTTTTTCTTCTTTTTTCTCTGAAAACACAAATGAAAGTAGAGTGAGGAAGACGATGGGGACGTATATATAGGCCCCTGGGAATATCAAAGGCCAAATTGATCTGAACCGTTGGCCATATTTCATATCTGATCCAACGTTAAGGGATAATTGATTTGATGGTACCATAAAGGATGGTAGACGGATAGGTGTGGGCAGATTTCCAAGGTACTCAAGTACTTTGAGTGATCAATACCCAGCTGATGCGTGTCCACACTTGTCTATATTTGATTGTACAGTTCCCAATGGAAGTAGTTCAAAAGTTTCCTTCTCATAGGATTCGAACAAATACTTATTAGGGGGCAAAATGTTACACCCAGATTTTGAGACCAGAAATTATGACCTCAAAAACTGGACTCGTCAAGTATGAGCTCGAGATATACAAAACACATGTTTAAGGTCCAGTTGTCAAACCTCCGAAGCAAGATGGCAATCTCAAAGACATGTAACCTCGAGATTCTTTCTAGACTCGAAAGGGCATAGTATCGGGATACATCCGTTACCGAGTGCCTTCAGATCGAATAGTCTGAGCTTAAAGAGTGCAGGTTCGAAACATGACAGCCTCGATAGAATTTATCTACTCCAAACAAGTCTTGCAATAAGACGACCAGTTCGTAACCTGCCCATAAATCGTGACTGACATGATTCTGGTTGATGACTTCGGAGATTTGATGTGTCATCTGATGTAACACATTCTGTACGTCTAAAGATATTTATTGTTGTAACATCCCAACATTAAAGGGATATTAACAAGTGTAACGCCCCAAACTCCAGGGACCGTTACGGTGTGCCTTGTAAACAGTGCTAAACTCGCTAATCGAGTCATTTGGCCAAAATCGTGAAACTAAGTATGATTAGCGGTTTAGGGATTAAAAATTTGGTTAGGATGTAACGTTTCACTAAAACGTTTAATATATACATTGGGATCCCGAAAATATAATTTCAGAGTTTATTATAGGAAATATTTACAACAGGCCGTTCTAAGCGGCAAAACAGGGTTCAACCCTAGTTCCACTTTAAACCTCGGCCGTGGTGGTCGAGCAGCTGCATATGTACACGTCATCACCTAAGCTCTTCAACTCAATGATGGTCCAGCTTCCTCTTGCCTTTACCTGCACCACATAGCACCCGTGAGCCGAAGCCCAGCAAGAAAACCCAATAAAGCATGATATAATATCAACAACGATCATAATAACCATTCAGGACTATCAGTCCAAGAAAATAGGTGACAATAGCCAAAAGTCACAATAATGAGCATCGCTCCTTCTAGCCATGTGACGATAGGGTCACCAGGGCTTAACCGATAAGTGATTCTTTCTTAATTTTGATTAGGACAGGTGCAAGGTGATTAGTCACCAACATAACCTTCCTCACGACTCTAGAGTCGAAACTATGGACAACGTCCCTTAGCCATGTGACAAACGGTCACCGGGGTCATATACCTTGGCTATAGTCATCTGGTCGTAGACCAGGCAAGCGCTTATAAGTTCTTCGACCTTAGGGTCGGTCCCGCATCAATGCCATGGAGCCATTCAATGCGTGATTCTCGACTTTAGAGTCGGTCCCTGACTAGTCAGTGTCATACACAAGTAAGTCATGCCGCCAATCATATATCACATGTTCCACATCCATAAACAAGGTACTTAGCATGCTTACGAAACAGGTATTAGTACTATTAGGGCCATGCACAAACACAGAGACTCAAGCTCTGAACGACATCATACTCAGTATATAAAGCATGTCCCAATCACGTGTTTCTCATGCATCATACGCAATATATCCAGCAATCCAACATGCACCAATAACAGCCATGCATGTCACGTTTAATAGTCAACCAACATGCATCAAGAATAGCCATGCATGTCATACATAATAATCAACCGACATGCATCAATAATAACCATGCATGTCTCATACTCATTAATCAACCAACATGCACCATAATAGCCATGCATGTCACATATACACAGGGTGCAGTTTTCTTACCTTAGATTCGAGCTAGAACCAATATAAGAACGACCCTTGAGAACGATCAACCTTTAAGCCCTTAGCGGTCACCTAATCATAACCAAATATGGAACATCATCAATAACATGATAATCAAAGGTTCCACACTAATATCTAGCCCCCAAGAGGTCAATCCAAACTAATCCAAGTAGTAGGGACACTCCCGAGGCCCATAGCTAAGTTCCCGGGGTAAAAACGAGCAAACGGGGTGAAAACAGGGCAAGGGCTGTGGCCCTAGCACCTTGGGCCGCGGCCCCCAGGGTTCTCTGAGGCAAGGGTCGCGGCGCCCTCCATCAAGGGCCGCGGCGCACAAGAACAGGGCCGCGGCCCCCAACCCTGGGCCATTCCCAAATGCGTTTTAAACACTCCAAATCTTCCAAAAACATACCCAAACATTCCCCAATCATCAAATCAAAGTTCCCAAGCTTCCCAATACTCCAAAACCCTCAAAACCCAAAGCTCAAACCGACCAAAAACTCAACAATCAACAAAGTCCAATTCTAAGCTTAAAAACTTTAAAAACTTAAAACTTCAAACTTAGATTACCTTTGATTGGGTTGTTTCTCGTCAAATCCTTCGGTTAAGAAGCTTCTAATCTTTCCTACGATCGCTATGCCTCGACCCTCGCTTGATTCCGACTCCTAGAACTCAAGATTTCCTCAAAAAGGCTCAAACGGTAAAACGGACTGTTTTGAGAGAGAACAAGAAGTTTCTAACGTACGTTCTTATCTGGGAAGCTACTTCAAGCTTAAGTAACCTCAAATAAAACCTAGTGCTCGGGGTCCTGAAAACACCCCTGGGGACACTATAGTCAAAACTTCCAGAATTTCACCCTGATCTCAAATATTCCCAATCTATCACCAAATAAACATTTCTATTACCCCGAAATTGACCCCGTTATGACAAAATCGCTAATCCATTATATATGACCGTCTCATGTCGAATAGCTCGAATATATCTCCATAATAATGAAATCTCATTCACAAATTACAATATGCACCCAATTTACAAATATGCCCTCAACAGGCCAAATTACCAAAATGCCCTTATAATTATAAATACACCCATATGCATGCATCTATCATCATATAATAATATAATTCACATTAACACGCATATGATCATTAGATATCATAATAAATCAATTATGGCCCTCCCGGCCTCCTAATCAAGGTCCTAAACCTTATTAGGAAATTTGGGGCATTACAACAAGTATGTTATCCGTTTCCGGGTCGTCAGGGGACGTTTCCTTGTAAATAGGAGTTACAACATTTAATATAATTACTTCAATTAATATGCAGAAGTATCTTCCCAAAATATATGGGAATGAACTCTGAATACTCTCTATAAATAGAGAGGTCATGACCTCTTATAAAAAAAAGGATATTTTGATATCTTGAGAGAAAACTCCGGGTAATTCATCTCTAAAAGATTTCCAGAAAATTCCAAGCCATAATAACATAAACTCGTGGACTAGGCAGATTTAACTGCTGAACCACGTAAAAACCTTGTTGTGCCATTGTATTATTCATTCGCACCATAGCTCATATTGTTTAATTGCTCTACGTTTTAAGTTGGCGAAAAACGACGTCAACATAAAACTAGTATAATTCATCCTAAATAACACATGGACACCAAAAACTCACCCAAACTTCCACTAAAGCTCAAAACCCAAACTTGTGCATTAAAGCTCAAGAACACATCAAGAACATAAGAGATTAACAAAAGAACAAAGTGAATTCTTACCTCAAAATGTTAGGCTGCAATCCTATGCTGCCTCTAGCCCAAATCCTAGTTTTAACCTTCCAATTCTTGAGCCCTTCTTCCTCTAAATTAAAAAACACCCCAAGTTCTATGAAAGAGAGAGAATGTGAGAAAGAGCTCAGAGTGTTTATTCTTGGGGTCTACTAGGTTATGGGTTGGCTGGGTATATCTATCCCTTACGCAAGAAATGACTAAAATACCCCTTACCCCTTAGGCTTACTCTCTAATGCCCTCAAGGGAAAAACCGTCATTGCCACCTTTCCCGCTAATCCCAATTAACGTCTTATAATTTCCATTAATTCAAATATCCTCAAGTAATTTGAAAAGAATCTCCCATTACCCGATAAATCCAGATAATGCACTAAATTACCAAAATACCCCTAGGCTCGCTCCGAACCGGGTATTTGACCCCGTTATGACTAAACTGCTAACTTGCTCGCTAGGATCGCCTCGTGCCGAACAACTCCAATATATCCACATAATAATGTGGTCTCAATCAATATGCACATATATATTTATATATATATATACAAGTATGCACTCAATGGTCAAAAATTACAAAAATGTCACTCTAATAAGAAACAGGCCCACATGCATGCTTAATACCTAACACATGCAAATATAGTCATATTATAATATAACTCACAAAATTCATATAATCATGCATATAATCACATAATAATGCAATTAAATCAATTATTTCCCTCCTGACCTACTAATAAAGGCATTAAACCTTATTAGGAAAATTGGGACGTTACAATTATCCATTCCTTACAGGAATTTCGTCCTCAAAATTTTACCTGAACAACTTGGGATAATGATCCCGCATGTTGGAATCAAATTCCTAGGTCGCCTCCTCGACCTTGTTGTTCCTCCATAATACCTTAACCAAAGGTGTAGTTTTGTTCCTTAGGACTTGTCCTTCATGTCTAGTATTTGGGTTGGCTGTTCTTCATAAGAAAGATATGCCTGCAGCTCCAGATCTTCATAATTCAATACATGAGTCACATCAGATACATACTTTCAAAGTGTCAAAATATGAATCACGTTGTGTACGCCCAACAATGACGAAGGTAAGGCCAATCTATAGACCACCTGACCAATCCTCTCTAGGATCTCAAACGATCCTACAAATCTAGGGCTTATCTTGCCCTTCATCCCAAATCTGCTCACCCCTTTCCACGAAGAGACTCTAAGGAAGACATAGTCTCCCACTTGGAACTCCACATTCCTGTGCTTTGGGTCTGCATAACTTTTCTGTCTACTTTGAGAAGCGAGCATGTGAGCTCTGATTTTCTCAATAGTCTCATTGGTCCTCTGAACTGCCTCAAGACTTGAGTATTTCATTCCTCCTGTCTCATCCCAATGAATGGGCGATCTACATTTCCTACCATACAACATCTCATAAGGAGCCACCCCAATGGTCGACTGATAGCTGTTATTGTAGGAGAACTCTATCAAAGGAAAATACTTACTCCAGGACCCTTCAAAGTCCAGTACATATGCTCGCAACATGTCCTCTAATATATGTATCATCCTAGCAGATATTCCATTTTTCTTAGGATGATAAGTGGTACTGAACTTCAATTATGTACCCATAGCCTTCTACAGACTTCCCCAAAACATGGAAGTAAATGTGGGGTCCCGATTTGACAAAATTAAGCTTGGAGCCCCATGAAGGCGCACTATCTCTTTCACATAGAGATCTGCTTATTGATCAAATGTATAGGTCATCCTCACTGGTAAGAAGTGAGATGATTTGGGGCATCGATCCACAATAACCCACACCGAATCGTGTTGACCCACGGTTTTGGGTAACCCAACCAAAAAATCCATTGTGATATCCTTCCATTTCCACTTTGGGATATCTAGAGGCTGTAATAACCATGCTGGTCTCTGATGCTCAACCTTGACCTGCTGACATGTCAGACACTTAGCCACATATTCGGTCACATCCATCTTCATCCCAAGCCACCAATATAATGATCTCAAATCATGATACATCTTTGTGGAGCCTGGATGCAAAGCGTAAGGGCTGGTATGAGATTCATCCACAATCTCCCATCTGATAACAGTGTCCATTGGAACACAGATCTGACCCTTGTATCTCAGCAAGTTCATATCTGACACTATATAGTCTCTAGCGACTCCAGCTAGGACGTTCCCCCTGATCCTCGTCAGTTGTGGATCATTCAACTAACTTTCCTTTATCCTCACTAGAAGAGTAGACTGTAGTGTGAAGTTGGCTAACTAGCCCGTCACTAACTCTATTCCAGCTCTGGCCATATCCTCTGCCAATTCCTTGGATATCTGTCTCGCACTGTATAGTTGATACAAGATTTATCAGTCATAATCCTTCACCAACACCAGCCAATGCCTCTGTCTCATGTTTAAATCCTTCTGCCTGAATAAATACTTCAAGCTCTTGTGGTTAGTGTATATCTCATACTTCTCCCCATAAAGGTAATGCCTCCAAACCTTTAGTGAAAAGACCACTACTGCTAACTCCAGATCATGAGTGGGGTACCTCTACTCATAATTCTTCAACTGACGTGATGCATAAGCAATCACCTTTGCTGACTGCATAAGAACACAACTCAAACCCTGTCTCAAGGCATCGCAGTACACTACAAATTTCTCCTGATCTTTTGAAAGGCTTAGAACTAGACCTATAATCAATCGTTGCTTCAACTTCTGGAAGTTGTTCTCATACATTTCTAACCATGCAAACTTATGGTTCTTGCGTGTCAGTTCTGTCAATTGGGTAGCAATCCTTGATAACCCTTCCACAAAATGCCTATAAGATTCTGCCAATCCAAGGAAACTCCTAATCTCTGAGGCATTCCTTGGCCTTGGCCAATCTCCTCTGACTGCCTCAATCTTACCTGGAGCCACCTTGATCCCATCTCTACTGACAATGTGACCAAGGAAAGGCGTTTCTTGAAATTCGCATACAGTCTGTGTTCCTTGTGCCTCTCTAGAGCCAATATGAGATGTTGTTCATGTTGTGCCTCTGACTGAGAGTAAACCAGAATTTTTTAATGAATACGATCACAAACCAATTCTAATAATCTTTGAACACCCTGATCTTCAAATCCATAAAAGCGGCTAGGGCATTAGTCAAACCAAATGACATGACTAAGAACTTATAATGTCTGTATCCGGTACGAAAAGCAGTCTTCTGTATGTCTCCCTCCTTGATCCTCAACTGTTGATAACTAGATCGAAGATCTATCTTTGAGAATACCGTCTTACCATGCAAATGATCAAATAGGTCATCTATCCTTGGCAAAGGACACTTATTCTTGATGGTTAACTTGTTTAGTTACTTGTAACCAATACACATCCTCGGATAACCATCCTTCTTCTTTACAAATAGGACTGGTACACCCCATGGTGAAAAATTAGGTCTAATAAAACCCAAGTTTAACGGCTCTTGTAATTGTATCTTAAGTTCCTTCAATTTTGTTGGGGCCATTCTGTACGGTGCCCTAGACACTGGCTCCGTCCCTGGCGCCAGTTCAATGATGAACTCTATCTCTTTGTGTGGCGACAACACTGGTAAATCCTCTGGAAACACATCCAAGAACTCACTGTCTAATCTAGTCTCTTCTGGTCCCACTAGCACGACCTGAGTGCTATCTACCACACTGGCTAGGAATCCTATGCAAACACCTCGTAGTAGGTATCTAACCCTCAATGCTAATATCATAGGTACATGGGATCCATGCACAGTTCCAAAAAATACAAAGGGGTCCTCACCCTCAGGCTCAAAGGCTACCATCTTCTTCTTGCAGTCTATGGTTGCCCCATACTTCACTAACCAGTCCATGCCCTAAATCATGTCAAAGTCGGTCATAACCAACTCTATCAAGTCAACTGACAACTCCCTGCCATCCACTGTCACTGGCAATGATCTGACCCATCTCCTGGAAACAACTAACTCCCCAGTAGACAATAAGGTCCCGAACCCCACAACATAGTAATCACATGGTCTACACAGTCTAACAATTATCCTACTAGAAACAAAAGAGTGTGTAGCACTAGAACCAACCAAAACAGTATAAGAGGTTCCAACACTAGAAAGTTGAACTGCCACTACTGAAGGACTAGCCTCAGCCTCTGCCTACATCAATATGAACACTCAAGCTAGAGTCGAGTTGTTTGCCTTCCTTGGTTCTTCCTTTCTTGCTCTTGGGAAATCCTTCTTTAAGTGTCCAACTATCCCACACAAGAAGCAGGCCTTTAACCGACATTCTCCCACATGGCGCCTCCTACATCTGGCGCACTCTGGGAAGGTCCTCCAGCCCTCATTCCCACCCTGGCGGCCTATCTATACACCACGTGGTCTCTTGTCAGGGCCTGGAGCTGAAAATGCATTGCCTTTCTTTTTTGCTCATTAAGGCCTCCGCCCCTACCTGAACCCATAAATGGAGGTCCCATCCTCCTAGTATCTCTCCTGGTCATGTTCTCGTGCCATATTTTGTTCTCCGCGCCCTCTACAGTAAGGGCTTTCTCCACCACCCGTGCATAAATCATCACCCCAGGCACGATGGTAATGCGAACATTCCCAGATATCATAGGTTGTACCCCTTAAGGAACTTTTCCTTCCCTGTCCCATCAGTGGGTACCAAGTCTGCAGTAAACTTGGCCAGTCTATCAAATCTCAGTGCATACTCTGACACTGACATATTACCCTGTAGCAATTTACTGAATTCTTCTACCTTTGCTGTAACGCCCTACTTCCTTAGAGCCGTTACTAAGTGAGTTTTTAAGACAAAAAAGTGTGCAATGAACTCGCTAACCGAGGTTTTGAAACAAAAGTGTGACTAATTAAAAGTTAAGGCTGTAATCTTTGAAAATGCGTCGTTTCATTAAAACTTCTATTATTAAACATTTGGGATCCCAAAATAAGGTTTGAAAACTAATTACATCTTGAAATAAGGTTACAGTTGAGAAATCATAAAATCATAGATTATTACAGCCATTTTCGAATAAACCCCCAACCAAAGTAGTCGGGCAGGCCAAACATGTATGCGTCGCTTCACGCTCTCCGTACTCATGGTTGGTTGACTCAGTCCTTGCTTCTACCTGCCACACGGAGCACCCGTGAGCCGAAGCCCAGCAAGAAAACCCAAATAATACATAACATATGCAATTCATATAGCTGGCATAATTACTGATAAATAGGAAACCCATCATAATAAACAAGCACGGCCATGCCGCCCCAAAGGCCTTACCAAAGCCTGGGGTTTCGGTTCTCACCGCGAGGATAACTCATGTATCCCTTGGGTCCCACCCTGAATATAAGCATCCCATGTGCTGTGTGTTACTTTCGGCCCCACGGCCGTACCCAGCCTACGCCGCACTCGGCCCTTGCCATTCATTTCATTATAATCACACATATAGTACATTCAAATAATCATTCACACACATCATGATTCATTTAAGGTTAAACATTTTCACATAATACAATCTGGGGCCATGCCCTGCAATCACACAGTGGGGCCATGCCCTATTCTCGGGTGTTACGGTTTTCTTACCTGTGTCCCGAGCTTTCCGATGCACCACGGTCACGAGCACGGTCCTCATAGCACGAGCCTCTTCGAAAACCTAGTCACAACACACACAAAACAATTTTAATACTAACCAAACCCAAAACCACTTCCCGGGACCAATCCCGCACTCCCGGGACCTCTAAATCCATAAAGCAAAGTATCGGAACCATCCCCCGAGTCCCCGGGCAAAAGCCCTAAAAACCAGAATTTTTGCCTGCCAAAATGGCCTAGGGCCGCGGCACTCCCCTCAAGGGCTGCGGCGCCCAGCAGCCTGACCTCCTCCTGATGCAACCTCGCGCCGCGGCGCCCAAGAACAGGGTCGCGACGCTCATACGCGAACCCAGATTTTCTGGGTTTTCTCTTGCGTTTTTCCCGAACTAAAACAATCCCAAATCACCCTAAACCAATACCTAAACCCCAAAATCAATTTCAAACATCAAATGAACCATCCAACAACTCATAAACTCTAGATTCAAGCTCAAAACACAAACATACCCAACAATCCACCCTTAGATTGCAAAAATCAGCAACTTCAAACTCAAACATTAAAACTTAACTCAAGCTATAGATTTCACAATTCAAAACAGAAATCAAACTTAATTGCTCATAAAATCCATACCTCAAGTGGAGAATCCACCCTACAAGCTCCCTTGATTCACCTCCTAAGCTCCCACTTCAGCCCATTTTCCTCTTCTTCTTCTTCTTCTCATTGCCCTAACTCTCCTTCTCTTTATTTTAGCAAAGCCATCATATAACCCAAATGCCCAAACCGTGACCCACTAAAACCCAGCTGAGAATTGCCTATTACCCTTGCCAAATGACCATTTTACCCTTTCCTACTAATCCTCCTTAGCTAAACCTCAAAGGGCACTTAAGTCTTTACACTTCATTTCAATTCTATCACTTTTTACCTTAAAACTTGTTACCCACAGCAGTAACTAATGGTTACCCAGGTTACTAAATCTCCAATAACCATTACCCGCTAAATCTCAACTTAACCATAAAATTCCCGAGGTACCCCTAGGCTCCTCCCGAGCCGGGTACAACATCCCGTTGTGACTTTTAGACTAATTGGCTCACTAGGACCGTCTCGATGCGTGCATCCTGATAGTAACACCACACTCACATGGAACCATTCACATAGTACAATTATCACAGATATGCCCTAACATGGCCAGATTACAATCATGCTCATTATAAGACAATCAGGTCTACATGCATACTAATTCACATAGTCATGCATCTCAATTAATCAAATAGTCATACAACGTGCAATCAATCATAATCATGCATTAAACTTATTAAAGTCACACATAAATCCCATCATGCCCTCCAGGCATACTGCTCCAGGCCCTTAGCCTTAACACTGAATTTGGGTCGTTACATTTGCAGCCCTAATTGCATCGTAGTAATACTTCTCATTAAACTTTGTTCTAAACTCTTCCCAATCCAGGGTATTGACGTTCCTGGTCTAGGATATCACCTCCCACCAAATTCGGGCATCCTCTCGAAACATTTATGTGGCACAAGTCAGCCTTTCATTACTGACTACCCTCATAAAATCTAGGATAGTGGTGATCATGCTCATCCATTGTTCGACCTTAGTCGGATCTATATTGTCCTAAAAAATTGGAGGGTGATGCTTCCTAAACCTTTCATAAAGAGGTTCCCATATGTTCCTTGCCTCTGTCGGCTGTACTACTTTCGGCACCAATACAGGTGGCACATATGTCTGAACGTTCCTCGCAGGAACCTGTTTTTGTCTCAGGAGGCAGATATCTTCTTCCTGCCTTTGTAAGCTGGCTTGCATATCAGCAAGCACTAGCTGCCAGTTCTCAGGAGCTGGCGGAGGGTTTGACCCTGATTATCATTTTTGGCCTGTATTCCTTGCTCGGCTTGCAGATTTGACTGCTCTGGAAGCATACTTCTAAACTTATACCTTGCTGCAATAATTAATCCGACCAGTTAGGTAGTAATAACTATTCCTCTTTCCACCTTAAGGTCCAAGACCGAACAAACAAGCATTCACACTCAAGAATCATGTTAATAAGCATATCTGTTCATATTCATACTCAACCATGGTGCTAATAAGCACTTCTTGACATTCATAACCAAATAACAATGATAATAAGTATTTTTTGGCATTTATAGATGAATAGCAATGCTAATAAGCTTTTCTTTAACATTTACCAATATTTATAGTGCTAATAAGAATTTCTTAGCCTACATACACATATAACAAAGCTAATAAGTGTTTCCTTTGCATTCATAAGCAATATCAATGCTAATAAGCACGTATTTACAAATCATATAGCAGTCAAGGGCCAGACCCTATAAGAATATCTCATGCTCCCTAATAAGACAAGCAGATAAGGCCTTTATATCCTATTTAAGCAGTTAAACACATAACCACACAAACAGTTACCAAACCCTGAGTCGATCTTGTCTTTAGTGGCAAGTGTACATGCCCAACCTGTCTTTAGGAATCCTTAACCGTAGCATGCTCTGATATCAAGTTGTAACGCCCTGGATAGCCAAGATCGTTACACTGTGTATTTTAAATAGTGTTAGACTCGCTAATAGAGTCATTTGGCCATAAACGTGCAACTAAACGTGATTAACGGCTTAGGGTTAAATTTTTTGGACGAATGGAATAGTCATTTCATTAAAATATTAAGTTCGTACATGGGATCCCAAAATAAATATTTACAAAGTCATTTATAGTTCCAAAAGGGTAATTACAACTCAACAGTTACAAACAGCTGACCTAAGCAGCAAAATAGGGTTTGACCCTAGTTCTCTAAGAGACCCCGGTCGTGGTGGTCGAGCAGTCACATATGTACACATCGCCACCAAAGTTTTCCATCTCATGGCTGGTCCAGCTTCCCTTTCCCATTACCTGCACCACATCGCACCTGTGAGCCAAGGCTCAAAAAGAAAACTTAAACATGCTCATAAATAGTTAATAGCATATTACAAAATCATAATAAGCATGCCTAGTAGTAATAACCCTACTCATGCATGTACTCTGTGCAAATAAGTGACAACACTGACACACAGGGGACCGCTGCCCTAAATAGATGACTAATAAATCATAACGGGGGACATGTGCCCTAGGATATGGGAATAATAAGTCACCTTGGGGCCCGTTGCTCTATCGTTTGTATAACCAGCCTTGGAGCTAGCCCAACGTACTTGGAGCTTTAATTTTCGACAACCATTAAGTCGGACAAGCGTATAATGCGCTCCTGGTTAGGCCTAACCATATCGACCAACACTCAATGCATTATTTCTGTCCTTGACTTATAAGTCAATGCGTTTCTCAATCAGATATTGCAAACAGACATACATTATAAAACAATTTTCCAGATACAGAGCATTCAACATGCTTAATCAAACAATCACAAGAATAATCATAATCATGCTCATTTACAGGGGCCCAAGCCCTAATCAAATCTATATTTAACAATCAGGTCAAGCCCTAATCACATACATAACGTGTTGGGTGCAGTTTTCTTACCTCTGTTTCAAGCACTAAATAGATAAAACAGCCCTCCAGCACGATCTTGCACCTGGCCCTAGCGGTAACCTAGTCACAACCATAAGTAATGTCCTCATTAAGATTTAATCCCAAAAAAAATCTGGGACCAATCTCGTGCTCTCGAGACATCCAATCCTACCCAATGGGGTGGTTGAACCATCCTTCGAGGCCCCAAATTCTTCCCAAGCTCGTAAAATGGGGCTTGCAGAAGTTGGTATAGGGCAGGGGAGCACAATGATAGGGAAATGGGGCCCAACCAAGTAAGAAAGCTCCCTAGGACTCCTTGTCCATAGCGTAGGGGCACCCAACTCAAGGGCAGGGGCACTCTAACCTAAACAGAGAGCCCGAAGCCCTCCCTTGCATGGTGTAGGGGCGCCCCATCACAATGGCATGGACGCTATCCTATAAACCCAAAATATTATGGGTTTTCACTTGTGTTTTCTCCGAATTCAAACCACCAAAATCTACTCCAATTGCCAACCCCAATTAGAAATAAGTTTCAAAACTAGTATAATTCATCCTACGTAACACATGGACACAAAAAAGTCACCCAAACTTCCACTAATACTCAAAACCCAAACTTAAGCTTCAAAGCTCAAGAACACATCAAGAACATGATAGATTAATAGAAAAAACAAAGAGAATTCTTACCTCAAACTGTTACGTTGCAATCCTAGGTTGCCCATTAGCCCGAATCCTAGATTAAACCTTCCAATTGTTGACCCCTTCTTCCTCAAAATTCAAAAATACCCCAAGTGTTATGAGACAGAGAGAATGTGAGAGAGAGCTGAGAGTGTTTCCTTTTGGGGTCTACTAGGTTCTGGGATGGCTGGGTATATCTATCCCTTAGGCAATAAATGAATAAAATACCCCTTACTCAGGCTTACTCTCTAATCCCCTCAAGGGCAAAACTATCATTTCCACCTTTTCCGCTAATCCCAATTATCGTCTTATAATTCTCGTTAATTCCAATATTCTAAAATAATTACCAAATAATGTCCAATTACCCGATAAATCACTATAATGCACTAAATTACCAAAATTCCCCTAGGCTCACCCCAAGCCGGGTATTTGACCCCATTGTGACTAAACCACTAACTTACTCGCTAGGATCGCCTCGTGCCAAAACAACTCAAATATATCAACATAATAATGTGGTCTCAATCAATATGCACACATATATAAAAGTATGCCCTCAACGTGCCAAAATTTTGAAAATGCCTTTCTAATAAGAAACGGGCCCACATGCATGCTTAATACACCTAAACATGCAAATACAGTCATATTATAATATAACTCACATAATTCATATAATCATGCATATCATCACATAATAATGCAAATAAATCAAGCATTGCCCTCCTGGCCTCCTAATCAAGGTACTAAGCCTTATTAGGGAAATTGGGATGTTACAAGTACCAACTACCTTGTAGGTTCCCCCCTTCAAATCGAATTCTAAAGTCAACGAGCCTTTATTTTCTTACATAGATTCCTCTAAATTTTTGGATCGAGACTGGCATAATTTTCTCAGGGGGGGCGGGGGGGCGTTGCATATATTAGGTGAAAAATAAAATAAAATAAACTAATAACACTTTCTCATTTCTTGATAAAACATAGAGCAATTATATTACATGTCTCGCATGAAGTAGCTATTCGCGGGGATCTAGAGGAGGATCACCCACCCCATCACCACCATGTGAACGAGAAACAGCAGCAGAAATTTTTTTTATAATTTACATAATTATTAAATTAAAATCAATCATAAAATAATATTAATGAAATCATATTAAAAGTTAAACATTTAAAATTACAATTACAATATTCACAAAGTAGCAAAGTATTATTCATCGTCTGTACTTTCTACACCATCTTCACTAATTTTATCATCATCATCATCATCATTAATGAAATCATTATCCATATCTGGAACAGATCGAGAGCTTCAACCAATTATGCTGTTTTGACCAAGTCGATCGAAATTCATAATCTCCAACTCTTCTAATTCGACAGTGAGTACAAAATTTGACGAAGTACTATCATGCACTACATCAACCTCGTTATCTTCACCAATACTTGAATGATCCCACATCTTTAAATAGTGTCAGACTTGCTAATCAAATCATTTGGTCATAAACATGTAACTAAGGTCAATGTCAAGGGTTAGGGTTAAATTTTTTGGCCAAAGAAACCGTTGAATTTTCATTTAAAAGTTTAATACCTACATGGGATCCCAAAATATTACAAACAAATGTTTAAAAGGGTATATATAAGTCAAAAACATAAACAGCCGATCTAAGCAGAAAAATAAAGGACACGACCCTAGTTCCTCTGAGATTTCCTTGGATGGTGGACGAGCAACCGCATATGTACACGCCGCCACTGAAGCTCTCCATCTCACGGTTGTTCAAGCTTTCCTTTTCTCTTACCTACACCACATAGCACCTATGAGCCAAGGCTCAGTAAGAAAACTTAAACATGTGCATGAACAATAAATACATATTGTAAATACTTATCTAGCATTCCTAGAAATAAAAACCTACTCATGCATGCATACAATTACAAATAAATGATCATTGGATCAGTTTGGGGCCCGCTGCCCTGAATAGTTGACCATAGAGTCAACCCGGGGCCCTGTGACCTAGCAATGTGACCATAGAGTCACCTTGGGACATTGCCCTTTGCTTTGAGTAACTAGCCATATAGCCATCCAAGCGCTTTACTTTCCAACGACCATAGGGTCGGCCAACGTAATAGTACGTTCTTGATTAGGTCTAAGCCTTTCGACCGGCACACAGTGCGATATTGCCACCCTTGACTAATAAGTCAAGTCCTGAGCCAGGTATTCAAATACAGATACAGATACAAATAAGCATATTTCAGACAATACAAGTATGCATACACATAAATTATATAACACCATCAATTAAATGCAAACATAGTAATAACAATGTTTGTTTACGGGCCAACCCCTAACTATGCATACCATACGATCAATCATATAACACTTAGCCAGAAATGGAGTATCCAAGTATGTTTAATCAACAAGCACAAAATTAACTTAATCACGTTCATTCTTAGGGGCCCGAGCCCTAGTCACATATATCACGTATTGGGAGCATTTTTCTTACCTCAGGTCCGAGTGCAAGGTATAATAAGAACGACCCTCAAGCATGATCCTGGTTCTGAGTACCTATCGATAACCCAGTCCCAACCATAATATAGAATCCCGTCAACAACGAGCAATTAAAGGCTTTCGGACCGAGTCCTAACCTCCGGGACGTCGAATTCTACTAAACCAGACAGTAGAATCGATCCCAAGCCCTTAGGTTTGAGTTCCTGTTACTCAAGACCTGAGGTAGCTAAAGAGGCCCAGGCGGGCAGTGACTTGCCCCTAAGGGTCGCGATGCACCTCCAAGAACAAAAAGGGCCCTCTTGCCTAGAACAAGACGCGAGCTGCGACTTGCCCCTGAGGGTTGCGGGTTGCCCTCAAAACTGAAATCCCACCTTGCCCCTGGGTTCACATGGGTCGCAGCGCCCTAAGAACAGGGATGTGGCCTGACCTTAAAGACCCAGAATTCCCTATTTTTTTCTTCAGCCAAACTCAACAAAAACCACCCCAAATCATACCCAAAACCATAACTAAACCCTAGTACTACCTCAACATCAAACCAGCATCAAAACCCTTGCTCAACACACTCAAAACTCCACCCAAAACTCAAATCCATAACCTTGAGCCTCAAAGCTCAAGAATAGCCAAAATAAAATAGAATTCAATGGAAAAACAGAGTCTATAGCATACCTCAACTGTGAATTAAATCCTCCTAGCTGCAACTAATCCAATCCTAGATTCAAACCTTCAATTTCCCAAGTTTTCAGCCAATAATTCCCTTAGTTCCTTAAGAAATTCCACCAAAATTGAGAAAGAGAGAGAGAGAGAGAGTCATTTGGGACAGGAGAGGGGCTGAGTGTTCAAGTGTTTTTCTAATTTTTCCGTTTATGCATGGTTTACTTAAGGTTAAGTAACCCTAAGCAAATCCCGAGGGCTCGGGGTACCAAAAACGTCCCCGAGGACAAAATGGTCAAAATCCCTGATATTCCCTCCCAATCTCACTAACTTCAAATATATCCTCGAATATTTATTCTCGCTGCTCGATAACCCGGTAATGTACTAGATACCCAAAATACCCCTTGACTTGGATCGAGTCAGGTGACTTTCCCACTAACTTGCTCCATAGGATCGTCTCACGCCGAGTAACCCAAATAAACCCACATAATAATGTGGTCTCTTACAGGCCAGATTACGAAAATTTCTTTTCTAATAAAAAACAGGCCCACATGCATAATTAATACACATAAACATGCATATCTAGTCATATTATCATATAACTCACACAAGCACATATTTGCACACAAAATTATCTCACATAAACATATAGTTCCATAAATTTCAATATTTGCCCCAAATCAAGGCTCTAAGCCTTACTAGGTAATTTGGGGCGTCACAACTATCCCCTCCTTACAGAAATTTCGTCCTGAAAAGTTTACCTGAATTGCTTGGGATACTGATTCTACATATTTGCCTCCAGCTCCCATATCGCTTCCTCGACCTTGTTGTTCCTCCATAATACCTTAATTAAAGGTATAGTCTTGTTCCTCAGGACCTTGTCTTTCCTGTCCAAAATCTGAAATGGTTGCTTCTCATAGAACAAATTTGTCTCCAGTTCCATATCCTCATAACTCAATACACGAGTCCCATCTGATATATACTTCCTCAGCACGGAAATGTGAAATACGTTGTGCACACTAGATAGTGCAGGGGGTAAGGCCAACCTATAAGCTACCTGACCGATCCTCTCCAGGATCTCAAATGGTCCAAAAAACCTGGGGCTCAGCTTGCCCTTCTTCCCAAATATCTTCACCCCTATCCGTGGTGAAATCGTAAGGAAGACATAGTCTCCCACTTGGAACTCCAAGTTCCTTCACTTTGGGTCTGAATAACTCTTCTATTTGCTCTAAAACGCGAGCATCCGAGCTCTAATCTTCTCAATAGCCCCATTTTTACTTTAAACTGCCTCAAGACCCAAATATTTCCTCTCACCCATCTCATCCCAGTGAATGGGCGATCTGCACTTCCTATTATACATAATCTCATAAGGTCCCACTCTAACAGTCGACTGGTAGTTGTTATTATAGGAAAAATCTATAAGAGGAAAATATTTACTCTAGGACCCTTAAAAGTCCAATACACATGCTCTTAGTATGTCCTCCAATATCATAATAGTTCTCACAGACTGACCATCGGTTTGAGGATGGTAAGTTGTACTGAACTTCAACTATGTACCCATCGCCCTCTGTAACTTCCCCAAAACTTGGAAGTAAAGATAGGGTCCCTATCAAACACGATAGACGTCGAAATCCCATGAAGGCGAACTATCTATCTCACATAGAAATCTGCATACTGTTCAACCGTGTAATTCGTCCTCACTGGTAGAAAGTGTGCGGATTTCGTATACCAATCCACGATGACCCAGATTGAATCGTCCTGGCCCACTGTCTTGGGAAATCATACCACAAAATCCATCATGATTTCCTCCCACTTCCACTCTGGGATATCCAAAGACTGCAACAGCCCTGCAGGTCTCTGATGCTATGCCTTGACTTGCTAATAGGCCTGGCACCTTGCCACGTACTCAGTCACATGCATCTTCATCCCAGGCCACCAATATAAAACTTTCACATCCTAGTACATCTTTGTGGTGCGTGGATGTAGGGAATAAGGGGTAGTATGAGATTCATCCAAAACCTCATGTCTGATCTTAGTGTCCATTGAAACTTAGATCTGATCCATTTATCACAATAAGCCTATCCTTGACACTGTTTAGTCCTTAGCTACTCCAACTAGGACGTCCCCTCTGATCTTCCCCAACTGTGGATCACTCAACTGATACTCCTTAATCCTCTCCAAAAGAGTAGACTGCATGGTGATGTTGGCTAATTGGCCCACTACTATCTCAATACCTGCTCTAGTCATATCATCAGCCAACTCCTTGGATATCTGCCTGGCACCATACAACTGTCTTGGAACCTTTCAGCTTAAAGCATCTGCTACTACGTTGGCTTTCCCCGGGTGATAGAGGATCTCACAATTATAATCCTTTACCAGCTCTAACCAATGCCTCTGCCTCATGTTCAGATCCTTCTGGGTGAAGAAATACTTTAAACTCTTGTGGTCATTGTATATCTTACACTTCTCACCATATAAGTAGTGTCGCTACACCTTTGGTGAAAAAACCACCACTGTAAGTTCTAAATCACGTGTAGGGTACCTCCACTCATACTCCTTTAGCCGAAATGATACATAGGAAATCACCTTACCTGTCTGCATAAGGACACAGCCTAGACCTTGCCCTGAGGCGTCACAGTAAACGACAAACATGTTATGACCTGTAGGAAGACTCAAAACTGAAGCGGTGATCAAACTCTTCTTCAATCTTTGGAAGTTGTCTTCACACTTGTTTGACCATATGAATCTCTGATTCTTACGTGTCATTTCTGTCAGCAGTGACACAATCTTGGAAAACCCCTCCACAAAGTGTTTGTAATAACCTACCAATCCTAAGAAACTCCTGATCTCTGAATTGTTCTTCAGCCTTGGCCAATCTCTGATTGCCTTGATCTTCATCGAAACCACCATAATCTCATCCTTACCAACTATGTGACCTAAGAAAGTCACATATGGCAACCATAACTCACTCTTCTGGAATTTCACATACATTTTGTGTTCTCTCAACCTCTGCAGTACCAATCTGAGGTGCTGCTCGTGTTCTGTCTCTGACTGAGAGTATGCCAGTATATCATCGATAAAGACGATTACAAACCAGTCTAGGTAATCTTTGAAAACCCTGTTCATCAGATCCATAAATGAAGCTAGGTCATTAGTCAGTACTTGGTGCAAAAATCTATCTTCGATATATCCTCCTCCCTGATCCTTAGGTTGTGATAACCAGATCAAATATCTATCTTGGAGAATATCGTCCTACCCTATAACAGATCAAACAGATCATCAATCCTTGGCAGAGGATACCCTGGCAGAACCTCTAGAAACACATCTAGAAACTCATAGAGTAATCGGGTATGTTCTGGTCCCACTGGCACAACCTGAGTGGTATCCACCACGCTAGCTAAGAACCCTATGCATCCCCTCTTCAATAGGTCTATAACTCTACATACAAATATCATAGGTATACGGGGTCCATGCATAGTGCCAATGAATATAAAGGGGTCCTTACCCTTAGGCTCAAAGGTTACCATCTTCTTATTGCAATCTATCGTTTCCCCATACTTCTCTATCTAGTCCATACCCAGAATTATATCAAAATCAGTCATTACCACTACCACAATTTGGACATCAGTCATCGGCCATGAGAGGTCGGTTCCGCTTAAACTAACTTAACACATGTTCATAAGTCGGTTTATACAAAACCGACTTATCATGTATGCCAAAGGTAAGCATGGGACGTCGGTTGCACGAGAACTGACCTACCATGCTTGTAGAAGACATAATAGGTCGGTTCATGCAAAACTGACCTACCATGTTGTCATGGTAGGTCAGTTCTGTGTAGACCGACCTACCATGTCCTACCTTGCTGACATGGTAGGTCGCTACTATGTGAACCGACTTATCATGTCATATTATAAGAATTTTAAAATATGTTAATTTATTTAAACTATAAATATATATGCATGTAAGCTACTAGTGTATGAAATAAATGTAAAAAATTTATATTTATTAATATTACATTATAATGTTTTGAAGTATAAATAAATAAATTAATTAAATATATTTTAATAATTTAATAGTATTTATAATTTAAAATAAAAAAAACTTTATAAAATAATTTAGAGTATCTCTTTAATAATTTTTTAGATGACATGGTAGGTCGGTTGTGTGGGAAATGACTTCTCATGTGACATGGTAGGTCGGTTGTGTAGAACCGACCTACCATGTCATTATAAAAATGCATTATTAAAGATACACTAATTTGTTTTATATTATTGAAATTTTAAAATATATTAATTTATTTAAACAATATATATATATAATTTATTTGGGTATGAAAATAAGTATAAAAATATATATACTTATTAATATTACAAATATTATAATTTTTGAAATATAAATAAATTAATAAATTATTTGTAATTAAAAAAATTAAGTTCATTTTTATAAACAAGAAAATATTTTAATTTAATAGTATTTATAATTTAAAATAAAAAACTTCATAAAATAATTTAGAGTATCTTTTTAATAATTTGTTAGAATACATGGTAGGTCGGTTGTGTGAGAAATAACTTATCATGTGACATGATAGGTCGGTTGTGTAGAACCGACCTACCATGTCATTATAAAAATACATTAGTGAAGATACTCTAATTTGTTTTATATTATTTAAATTTTAAAATATATTAATTTATTTAAACAATACATATATATAATTTATTTGGGTATGAAATAAGTATAAAAAATATATACTTATTAATATTACATATATTATAATTTTTGAAATGTAAATAAATTAATAAATTATTTGTAATTAAAAAAATTAATTTCATTTTTATAAACAAGAAAATATTTTAATTTAATAGTATTTATAATTTAAAATAAAAAACTTCATAAAATAATTTAGAGTATCTTTTTAATAATTTTTTAAAATACATGGTAAGTCGGTCGTATTAGAAATGACTTCTAATGTGACATGGTAGGTCGGTTATATAGAACCGACCTACCATGTCATTATAAAAATACATTATTGAAGATACTCTAATTTGTTTTATATTATTTAAATTTTAGAATATATTAATTTATTTAAACAATACATATATATAATTTATTTGGGTATGAAATAAGTATACAATATATATACTTATTAATATTAAAATATTATAATTTTTTAAATATAAATAAATTAATAAATTATTTGTAATTAAAAAAATAATTTCATTTTTATAAACAAGAAAATATTTTAATTTAATAGTATTTATAATTTAAATAAAAAACTTCATAAAATAATTTAGAGTATCTTTTTAATAATTTTTTAGAATACATGGTAGGTGGGTTGTGTGAGAAATGACTTCTCATGTAACATGGTAGGTCAGTTGTATAGAACCGACCTACCATGTCATTATAAAAATACATTATTGAAAATCCTCTAATTTGTTTTATATTATTGAAATTTGAAAATATATGAACTTATTTAAACAATACATATATATAATTTATTTGGGTATGAAAAAAATATATACTTATTAATATTATATATATTATAATTTTTAAAATATAAATAAATTAATAAATTATTTGAAATTAAAAAAATTAATTTAATTTTTATAAATAAGAAAATATTTTAGTTTAATTGTATTTATAATTTAAAAATAAAAAACTTCATAAAATAATTTAGAGTATCTCTTTAATAATATTTTAGAAGACATGATATACTCTAATTTGTTTTAAAATTATTTTAAAACATATTAATTTATTTAAATAGTACATATATATATAATTTATTTAGGGAAGAAATAAGTATAAACAAATAAATAATTATTAATATTACATATATTATAATTTTTTAATATAAATTAATAAATTAAATAATTATTTGGAATTAAAGAAAATTTTGCAAAAACAAAACAAAATTGCTGCATCTTCTCTTCCTCGGCTTCCCACTCTTTTTTCTCATTTGTTCTCGATTTCCCACTCTTCTCTTCTTGACCTGGCCTCCGACGACACCTCCCGAAGCCTCCCGAAGCCAGCTACCTGAAGCCTCCCGAAGTCCTCGACGCCCAGCCACCTGAAGGCCACCCTCACGAAGTCGTTGCAGGCCACCCTCACGAAGTCGTTGCAGGCCAGCCCCTCGAAGCCGTCACAGCCCAGCCTTGATTCTTTCCCTTGCAGCTCCCGTCGCAATCGTCGTCGCCTCCCAATAAACCCTTGGTCGGACCTCATTCTCTCTTATCAGGTAATATATATAAATATATATAGGTGTTTTTTTTTTTGGATTTTCTATTAGTTTTTGGGTTTTCTTTGTAGTCCTCGCAGAGGAGGGGTTTTCTTGGTGCCAAAGCAGTCAATAGGGGTTTTCAAATGTTTTCTTAAGCTTTTTTGGTGCTAAATCTTTTTTGTTGAAAAGTCTCTTTCTTTCTTTGCAATTGCTGATTCTGGTGGCTTTAATCACCGGAATGGTGGTGCTCAGAGGAGCTCACTCATGGTCGATAGGCCTCTCTCTGTTAACTCCAATTCCAAGTCTTCTTCATCTGTCAAATCCAAGCCTCTGTCTTCTTCTGGGGTCCGCCGCAGCAACACTGGCTCAACGGGTGGCTCCACTGCAGCCGCCAAGGATGATGCAGGAGGTTGGTTTCTTCTCTTCTGTTTTTAATTGAAGAATATGATTGAGATCTTGGCTCTCCCATTTCATATGATTTTGCTTCTTGTTTGAGTAATAAAGAAAATGTGTATATGGTATGCCTTTTTTTGACTTTCGGTCATGGGAGCTTTTAAACTTGCTTTGCAATTGGACTTCTTCCATTTTTTGTGAACTCTTACCCTATCTTCCTGCCAAGAAGATAAGTAAGAAAAAGAAAATGGAAAAGATCAGTTTGTACTGTGTATTTGCAAAATAAGTTGGAATTAATGTATCAAAATAGTAGTTTAGTATAAAAATGACTGTTTAGTATAAAATAATTGCATGATCATATAAACCTACCATATTTTTTGTCAATACTTTGACTCTTGACCATGACTCGAACTTCTTCTTGGAATTGTCATTAATTTTTTCTTACCTTGCCATCTATGAACTTTGTCAACCATGAACAAGCACTGGAATCTTCTTGTGAGCTAGGTTATACTGTAAAAGAAGATCCTCTTCTACATATTCATACTCAACACCCTTTAGTTTTACAGCTCATATATTTCCATTTCCTAACCTGAACTGAACACACATTAATTTTGTTGGTATGTATAAACTCTTTCAAATATAGGGAAACCAAACCTCTCATTGTCAAAGGCAACATATAAATATTATCTTGTTTTGACTATATATGCATTCTAAATTCAAATCAAAGAGTATGTATTAAAATAAATTATCTTCTTGTTGACACTTGTATGGATTGAAAGTTCAACTGTAAACGAAATTTCCAGTAAAAGTTCAACTATATATGCATTCTAAACACATGAAGATAACAAACTCAAATACTATATATATACTATAAACAAACTATAAAAGGGAATTAAACAATATTGGACATGAAATTAAGCAAAGCAGAAAAACTTTTATATAGAATTAAACAATACGCTCTTATCTCACCCTGTCACTTTACTCTCTAACCTTATTTTACCTCTTCTATTCTTTTGATTGTGTATTATTTATTAATTAATGTATGTCTTTGTTACTTTTGTGCTGCTGCATTAATTGGCTTAATTTCCTCTCTTTACTAATTATATTGGTAAATGTGTCATTGAAAGAATACTCGCATATTTAAGTGGGAAACTAGAAGATCAGTTGACCAAAACTTTTAATTGGAGAATAATGACATGGAAACAATTTATGTAGGATGTAGCTACGTTTTCTCACGTTGCTCCAAGTATTATGTTATCCAATTCTCAATTTGTACATTCTGTACATCTTTTTGCTTGAGATTCTTAGAGTAAAACAGTATAATTTAGAGGTAAAATAATGCATTCTATCCAAAAGTTTTTCTGCTTTGCTTAATTTCATGTCCAATATTGTTTAATTCCCTTTTATAGTTTGTTTATATTATATATATATAGCATTTGAGTTTGTTATCTTCATGTGTTTACCTCTTTTTATCTTATATATTATTCTGTTTTGTTTCATTTCATAACTAGCCAGTGCATGGTATAGTATAGTATATACATTATTCTGTTTCACAATCACAACTTTATTAGGTCCAACAGTACAAGCTGGTGTGGTCTAGAATTTTCAACCAAACAGATTGGACGACTCATACAACAAATTGTTCCAAACTTTTCTTTTGTGCCATTTTCTATGCATTGACTCAAGTTTTGAAAGGCTAGTTCATAGAACCCAAATAATTCTAAACAATATATATATAAAGAAAAAAGAAAGCCTGTAGTCTGATTCATGTGCAGTGTTGGGATCATTTAAGGGTAATCATTCATACATAAAGTAATAATAAGGGTAATCATTCAATGTATAAATAACTAAATATAAATACATCATGATGTTGAGTAATTATTAATAATATCCACTCCTCATCCTAAAATAGTCACTCTAAGGGTATACGAATATATAATATTCACGATAATAGTATTGATTTGATCATTACACTGATAATATTCCCTTTTTTTTTTATGATTATGAATGTAAACTGAATCATTCCCATTTTTTTGATAGCGGATGCTGACTTTGCTGATTGTGTATAATTACAATCAAAGGTACCCTGTTGCTATATGTGGTGTTTTTGGTAACAGTTGCCAACCATATGCAGATAGTATTTTCTGATGAAATTGAGAGAATAACCATAGAGGCACAAAATCAGATTTCTGAGACTGAAAGGAATTATACAGAAGCCTTGGAGGTAAATATTTGTGTTAATATTATTGCAAATGTTGTTTGAGTTTGATTCACTTTAATATTATACTAATCTGAACTCTCTTTCTCTCTGTCATTATATATACTTATATATGTTGTAGAAAAATAACTTAATTTCTTAATTTTTATATATACATACTATGTTTGTTTGTTATTACTTTTGAGCCTTTATTGTTTTAATTTTTTTTTTTTGGATCCCCTGCTGCAGCAAGTCCAAAAACTTGCCATTTTTTTTGAATTTCTTAATTTCCAGTGGTTTTTTTTCCTCCAACATGTGTATTTAAATAATTTTAAGATGTTACAAAAGAATTTTTTCTGAAACTCATTTTTGTCATACAATCTGAATTTTTTTTAGTTATGCTGAATTTCAAGAAAGCTTGTCATATTCTTTTGATTTTGAGTGGTTTGTTTGCTTTAACAAGTGTATTTAAATGGTATTAAGATACCACAACAGAAATATTTCAAAAACTTTGCATGAAACTCATATTTGGCATTCAATCTAATTATTTAAGTTTATTATGCTGAAACTTGAAAACTTGCCATATATTTTTTTAGAGTTTTGAGCTTCTAGTAGAGTGTTTGCTATAACAAGTGTATTTAAATGATTTTAAGATGCCACAACAGAAATGTTTCAAATTTTTTGCATGAAACTCATTTTTCGCATTCAAACTGATTTTTTTAAAATTTATTATGAATTTTAAGTGATAAGATTACTGCTTTGTATATTGATCATGAATTTTTCTAGCTTCTTAGGAATGGACGCTATCAATGGCATAACAAAGAATGATGTTGGTGCCTATCAGAGTGCCTGTGGTGGTCATGAAGTTCGTTGCTCTGCTTCTTATGATTAGAGTTGGGCATTTGTACTATGAGTTATATATGTAAATTTGCATAGATCTGAGTGTATATTTGTGTTATATATATATATTGAATATTGTAAAATTGTACAGATTTAAGTTTGATTTTCATAGATTTGAAGATTGTAAATTTATTGATATATATTGGTGATGTTAAGTGTATTTTTTTTGGTGACTTCACTAATTTTGATAGTGGTTCTATTTTATTTGGTGCTCGATTTCAATAGTGTGAGGGTTCTATAAGTTAATATGA
Organism: Humulus lupulus; assembly: GCF_963169125.1. NCBI lineage: Eukaryota > Viridiplantae > Streptophyta > Magnoliopsida > Rosales > Cannabaceae > Humulus > Humulus lupulus. The sequence goes on along the minus strand of NC_084793.1, from coordinate 30,908,571 downwards.
AAAAATACAGGTAAATATGAAGAAAAAAAACAGAATACCATAAGTCGGTTGGACAACCGACCTACCATATTGTAAACCATAGGTTAGTTAGACAACTGACCTACCATGTTGTACACTATAGGTCGGTTGTACAACTGACCTACCATGTTGTACACCATAGGTCAGTTGGACAACAGACCTACCCTGTTGTACACCATAGGTCGGTTGTACAACCGACTTACCCTGTTGCACACCATAGGTCGGTTGTACAACCGACTTACCCTGTTGCACATCATAGGTCGGTTGTACAACCGACTTACCCTGTTGTACACCATAGGTCGGTTTGGCGCCAACCGACCTACCATGTGTTTACATGGTAAGTCATTGCATGGGAGGTCGGTTCCAAACCGACTTATGAATGTTTATAGGTCGGTTTTTAACCGACTTCTCATGCAATTTTTGTAGTAGTGTACCAACTCTACCTCCCTGTGTAGTTGTAACCCGGGCAGAACCTCTGGAGAAACACATCCAGAAACTCACAGACTAATATGGTATGTCCTGGTCCCATTGGCACGACCTGAGTGGTATCTACCACGCTAGCTAAGAACCCTATGCATCCCCTTTGCAACAGGTCGCTAGCTCTATGTACAAATATCATAGGTATACGAGGTCCATGCACAGTGCCAACGAATACAAAGAGGTCCTTACCCTCAGGCTCAAAGGTTACCGTCTTATTTTTGCAATCTATCATTTCCCCATACTTCTCGATCCAGTACATACCATGGATTATATCAAAATCAGTCATTACCAACTCTACCAAGTCAACTGACAACTCCCTACCATCCACTGTAACTGGTAGTGATCTAACCCATCTCCTGGAAACCACTAACTCCCCAGTAGACAACATAGTACCAAACCCCATAGGATAAAAGTCACATGGTCTACACAATCCATCTATAATCCTACTAGCAAAAAAAGAGTGTGTCGCACCTAAATCAATCAAAACAGTATATTAGGTTCCAGCGCTAGAAAGCTTGCCTATAACCACCGAGGGACTAGCCTCAGCCTCTACCTGGGTCAAGGTGAACACCCAAGCTGGCGTTAGGTTGTCCACCTTCTTGGGCTCTTCCTTTCTGACTGTTGAGCAGTCCTTCTTCAAGTGCCCCATACTGCAACAGACAAAGCAAGCACTCGCCTGACATTCCCCAATGCGGCGCCTCCTGCACCGAGTACACTCTGGGAATGCTTTCCAGGTCTCACCGCCACCCTGACGTCCCATTTGTATGCCTCGTGGCCTTTTGTCGGGCCCTGGAGTTGAAATTGTATCTAGAGTCTTTCTATTTTGGTCACTGGGCCTCTGCCCCTACCGAAGACTGTAAATGGAGGTCCTGACCTCGTAGAATCCCTTCTGGCCACATTCTTACTCTAGATCTTGTTCTCTGCGCTCTCAGCTGTAATTGCCTTCTCCGTATCCTGTGCATAAGTAGTCAATCCTGTCACAATAGTAGTGTGAACATCCTAGGCTATCATAGGTTGTAGCCCCTGGAGAAACCTCTCTCTCCTGGTCCCATGAATTTACACCAGATCCTCGACAGACTTTTCCACTCTGTCGAACTTCAGGGCGTAATCAGTCACTGTAATGTCCTACTACTCAGGGACCATTACACTGTGTATTTTAAATAGTGCTAAACTCGCTAAACTAGTCATTTGGCCATAACCGTGTAACTAAATGTGATTAAAGGTGTAACAACCCAAAATCACTAAAATAGCTTAAGGGCCTTGATTAGTGTGCTGGGAAGGCATAAGTGGCTTATGTGTGAATTTATTAATTTAATGCATGATTATATGATAAGCATGCTTGTATTTTTATGTGAATGTAAATGTGACTATATGCTATAATTGTGAGAACCACATTATTATGTGGGGCATGCGACTTGAGGCGATCCTAGGGAGCTAGTTAGCGGGAAAGTCACAACGGGGCTTAATACTTGACTTGGGGCAAGTCAAGGGGTATTTCAGGTATGGAATGGTTATTTAGGTTATCGGGTTATGGAAATAAATAATTGGAGATATATTTGAGGTTAGGAAGCTTAGGTGGGAATACTGGGGAATTTTACCATTTTGCCCTCGGGGACGTTTCTAGCACCCCGAGCCTTGGGATTAACTTAATTACCTAAGGATAGACTAAGTAAAAAAGTCAAAATTCGGTGGAAACAAAGGAACGGACCTTCCTTCTTTCTCCCTTTCTCTCTCAAAGAACACTATAGAAAACTTAAGGAAAACTCAGCTGGAATTCAGTGGATTGAATTGGAGTTTTGGAGAATTAAACCAGTGTTCAGCTTAGGAGCTCAATCAGAGTTAAGGTAAGTTATAAGCTTTGTGCATGGTGAATAATTCAGTGTTTTTGGCTAGGTTTTGAGGTGTTTGTGGATTGTATTGAAGGGTTGAATTGAAGCTGAAACTTGGGAGTTAGCTCAGAAATCTTTTAGAGAGTTGGTTCATCAAAGAAGGTAAGCTTGAAATTATGGTTTAATGGCTGAACTTTAGTGTTTCCTTGACTGGTTTTGATGTTTTAAGCTTTTAAGTTCCAGGAATTGAAGTGATATTTCGGTGAGTTTCTAGGCTAAGTTTTTGCTGGGTTGTGTTGCTGGAACTGTGTTAGAAGCTTTGTGATAATTGAGTTATGGAATTGGAATAGTTTTGGAGGGTTTTGAGTGAGGTTTGAGAGTCAAAAGTGGAGGTTTTTCTGGGTTTGAAGGGGTCGAGCCGCGGCATAGTTCTTAGTGAGCTGCGGCCCTTTGAAGTTGGAGTGTGCTGAGGAAGGACGGCGGGTCGCGGCAAGAGGCTTGTAAGGCCGCGACTCGTTTCTGTTTCTAAGTCTAGATGGGCTCTGTTTGGGGGCTATGCCACGGCATGGGAGGCTTGAGCCACGATCCTTAAGGGATTTTGGAATTTTAAGCATGGGAATTTAACCTAGGGTGCTCGGGATCGAATCTACTACCGTGCTTGGTGGAATTCGATGTTCCCGAGATTAGAACCTTGTCTAGAAGCCCTTCTTGTCAATTATTGATGGTATCCCTAATTTTGGTTGTGACTAGGTACTAAGTTAGGGCTCGGGAATTGGATTGTGCTCAAGAGGCATCGCTCGTAATCAGTAAACTTGGAAATTAAAGGTAAGAAAACTACACCCGGTTGTGGATTTATAATGGGACTAAGACTTCCCTATTTTGTATGCTTTATAGAGGATGGTATTATGCCATGTAAATAGTAAATGAACGACCTAAGAGTGCTGGAGTTTACATTGGCGCACAGAGCATGGCTCGACCACTGGTAGCTGAGGACAGCTTATTATGCACTGAGCTAGGTTTAAGCAGGCCGAAGTTAGTGGGGTAAATAAAGGGTGCGACCTAAGATGTCGACCCTAATTGACATGTGATTTGATTGTTATTATTGGTTAGTGACTTAGTCATGTTGTATAGTTGAGTGTTGATTGGCTGAATCTTTGATTGTGTCTACGTGCTATGTGATTAATGTGGTATGATAAGTTTATGATCATGGTTAAAAGGGTTATTCAACTGTTATCATTGCTTGTTATTTAGTGATATGTTTTCTTGCTGGGCCTTGGCTCACGAGTGCTTCGTGGTGCAGGTAAAGGCAAGGGCAAGATTGATCATCCCTAGTTCGGAGAGCTCTGAGAGCAGAATGTACATGATCAGTTGCTCAACTGCCATAGCTAAGGGGGAGATAGGAACAGAAGAACCATAAACGTCTATTTTGACCTTAGAGTGGCTAGGGGTTGTTTGTACTTTGGAAATTTTGTAAACTGACTTTTAAACATTGTTTCTCCTGGGATCCCATGTGTAAAATGTTTAGTTATATGAAATGTATCTTTTGAGACCCAATCCTTTTAACCCTAGCACAATAATGTTTTCAGTGACACGTTTTTGACTAAAGGACTTGATTAGCAAGTCATGCACCTTATAAGTACACGGTGTAGCGGTCTTGGTTATCCAGGGGATTACACAAGGTTTAGGGTTAAATTTTTTGGTCAAAGGTACCATCGTTTCACTAAAACGTTTACTTCATACTTGGGATCCCAAAATATATTTAAAAAGGTTAATTAAAATGAAAAAGTTACAACCAGCCGACCTAAGCGAAAAAATAGGGTTTGACCCTAGTTCCGCTTTAAAACATCGGCTGTGGTGGTCGAGCAGCCGCATATGTACACATTCTCACCTAAGCACTCTAACTCAAGGATGGTCCAACTTTCTTTTCCCTTTTCCTGCACCACAAAGCACTCGTGAGTCAAGGCTCAACAAGAAAACTTAAGCATGCTTATAAGCAGTTAATAACATGTTACCAAATTATAATAAGCATGCCTAGAAGTAATATCCCTACTCATGCATGCATACCATCCATACAAATGACTACAGCGTCATATGGGCCAATAGCCCAAGATAAATGATTAATGCACCATACCAGGGCTCAACGCCCAAAATACATGATTATGGAATCATACTGGGGTCCAATTCCCTAGGATATGGGACTATTGAGTCACCCCGGGGTTCTTTTCCCCATTCTCTATAAAACCATCCTTGGGGCTGGCCTAGTGTACCTAGCTCTCTAGTTTTCTCATGACCAATAGGTTGGTCAAGCTTATGATGCGCTCATGGTTAGGCGTAACCATATCGACCAGCGATCAGTGCGCTATTGTTGTTCTTGACTCATAAGTCAATGCTTTTCGACCAGCACTCATAGTGCTAAGGTCGTCCTTGACTCATAAGTCAATACTTTACGATTAGCACTCAGCAGGCTAAGGTCATCCTTGACTAATAAGTCAATGCTTTAGGACCAGCACTCAGCGTGCTAAGGCCGTCCTTGACTAATAAGTAAATGCTTTATGACTAGCACTCAACGTGCTAAGGCCGTCATTGACTAATAATTCAATGGTTTATGACCAGCACTCAGCGTGCTAAGGCCATCCTTAACTAATAAGTCAATGCTGGGGCCCAGCCCTAGGATATGGGACTAATAAGTCACTCCAGGGCCCATTGCCCTATCCTTTGTATAAATAGCCTTGGAGCTGGCCCAGTGTACCTAGCGCTGAGTTTCCACGGCCAATAGTTTGGTGAAGTGTATAATGAGCTCCTGGTTAACCATAACCATATCGACTAGCGCTCAACGAGGCATTGCCGCCCTTGACTGATAATTCAAGCCTTTCTTAATCTAATAATGCAACCAAGCATATATCATATGTAAATATTCAAATACAAAGCATCCAACATGCTTAATCAATAATCACAAAAATAATCATAATCATGCACATTCTTAGGCGTCCATGCCCTATACATATTTTTGGTCAATAATTCGGGCCAAGCCATAATCACATTTTTCACATACCGGGTGCAGTTTTCTTATCTTTGGTCTAAGTATAGGTTACAAATGAACGACCATTAAGCACCATCTCGGTTTTGAGCCCCTGGCGATAACCTAGTCACACCCATAATATATAATCTCGTCAATAATAAGTAAACACAACTTTTAGACCGAGTCCTAGCCTCTGGGACGTCGAATCCTACTAAACCGGGTAGTAGGATTGATCCCGAGCTCTTAGGTTTGAATTCTCGCACTCAATACCACCCCAAGGCCTAAAATCCCTTAAGCATCGCGGCTCCCAAGCATTTGAGCCATGACCCGCTCAACTTAGAGGCCCGAGCCTCTTCCCTGCCTGCACCACCATCGCGACACCAATAGGCCAGAGACATCTGCTTCTCCTTCACTCAATTTGAGCCATGGCGCCCCAAAAACGGGGTCGCGACTCGCGTTGCAAACTCAGTTTTCTCTTCATTTTTTCCTTTCCAAATCCCTCCATAAACCTATCCAAACATAGCCAAATCCTATAAACAAGTTCCCAAACAACTTATCAGCCAAAAACCATCAAAACCCAAGTTACAATCCAATAAAAAACTCATCAAAACTATAAAATCCAATCAATGCTTAAGAATTTAAAGCTTCGATTACCTCTGATTAAGTCATTTTCCAGTAAAATCCTTCTGCTATCAAGCTTCTAATCTTCCCTAGAATCGTTATGACTCTAACCTTGCTTGAATCCGAGCCTTCAAACTCGATTTTCATTCGAAAATGCTAACGGGTGTCAGATGAGCGAACGGGAGGGAGGGAGAGAGAGAGAGAGAGAGAGAGAGAGAGAGAATATTGAAAATATTTTGTTTTTGTCAGATTACTTTGAGCTTAAGTAACCTTAAGAAAATCCCAATGCTCGAGGTACCCCCAAAAATGACCGCGAGGGTAAAATAGTCAAAATTCCCATAATTCCCTCCTAATCTCACTAACTCCGAACATATCCTCAAATATTTATTTACATTACCCAATATCCCGATAATGTACTAAATAACCAAAATACCCCTTGACTCACCTGAGTCAAGTTTTGTTCCCATTGTGACTTTCCCACTAGCTTGCTCCCTAGGATCGTCTCGGGCCGTGTAACCCAAATATATGCACATAATGATGTGGTCTCACACATATATCACATATATGCCAAATATACACATAACAGGCCAAATTATGAAACTTTCCCTTTTAATCAGAAATGGGCCCACTTGCACATTTAATACACCTAAACATGCATATCAAGTCATATTATAATATAACTCACATAATCATATAATGATGCACATATATATCACATAATCAAATAATTTCCATAATTTTCCATCCTGGTCCCCTAATCAGGGCGCTAAGCCTTATTAGGTAATTTGGGGCGTTACAGTCACTGTCATGTTGCCCTGAAGTAATTTGTTGAACTCTTCAGCCTTCACAGCTTTAACTACATCATTGTAGTACTTCTCATTGAACAAAATTCATAATTCTTCCCATTCCATGGTGTTTACTGACCTGGTCTGAGATTCCACCTCCCACCATATTCGGGCATTACCACATACCCTCATGAAATCTAGGATGGTGGTTATCATGGTCATCCACTGTTCTGCCTTTAGTGGATCTGAGCTGCCCTCAAAAACTAGAGGGTGTTGCTTCCTAAACCTCTCATACAGGGGTTCCCATCTGTCTCCCCCAGTCGAGGGTTGTACTACTGCTGGTACCTTTTGTTGTGACACTGCCGGCACTGTGGGCTGTGGATTCACTGCTAAAACCTAATGTTGTCTGAAGAGGCGAATCTCATCCTCCTGCCTCTGTAACCTGGCTTGCATATCAGCATGCACCTGTTGCTAGTTTTTTGGAGCAGGCAGTGCAGCCTGGCCCTGGTCATTCTCTTCCCTGGCCAGCCAACTTCTCTGACCTTCGAGGAATCATAATGATATCTAACCCACTCTGCAATGATCAAATTGACCATAGTAAGTAATAACTATACCTCTTGCCGCCTAATGGTCCAAGACCGAACAAACAAACAGATGAATTGTTAATAAGCATGCCAACACATAATATACTCAATCAAGGTGCTAATAAGCACTTCCTAATATTCATTAGCAAATAACAATGCTAATAAGAATTTATGGCATTCATAAACAATTAACAATGCAAATAAGCATGTTCAAAATTTTATACATGTATAACAATGCTTATAAGCATGCACTTTCATCCCTGCCAGTATTAATAGTGCTAATAAGCATTTCCTGGCCTATATGCAAAAAATAATTCTAATAAGCGTGTCTTCACCTACATGTCCATATAATAATGCTAATAAGCAGTTTCCCTTGCACTCACAGGATATAACGATGCTAATAAGCATGTTCTTTATCATTCCTACAACAGTTAAGGGCCAGGCCCTATCAGAATATCTCATATTCCCTAAACAGGCACGCAGATAAGGCATTTATATCATATTTAAGTAGTTAAGCACATAACCACATAAATCGTTACCGAACCCTGAGTCGAGCTTGTCTTTAGTGGTGAGTGTACATGCTCAACCAGTCTTCAGGAATCCTTAAACCTTTGCAACTCTGATACCAAGTTGTAACATCCTCCTTATCTAGGATTGTTGCACTGTGTGTTTTAAATAGTATTAGACTTTCTAATCATGTCATTTAGTCATAAACGTGTAACTAAGGTCAATGTTAAAGATTAGGGATAAAAATTTTGGTCAAGGAACTGTTGACTTTTCATTTAAAAGTTTCATACATACATGGGATCCAAAAATATTATCAACAGACATTTAAAAGGGTGTGTATACATCAAAAGTTACAACCAGCCGACCTAGGCAGAAAAATAAGGGATACAACCCTAGTTGCTCTGAAATATCCTCGGCCATGATGGAAAAGCAGCTGCATATGTACACACCGCCACCGAATCTCTCCAACTCATGGCTGGTCTAGATTTCCTTTTTCCTTATCTACACCACATAGCACCCATGAGCCAAGGCTCAGCAAGAGAACTTAAACATGTGCATAAACAATATATACAGAATCCATATACATATATATACAGTATGCCCAGCAGTAATAACCTACTCAGGCATGCAAACAATTACAAATAAATTATCATTGGATCATTCTGGGGGCCCGCTGCCCTAAATAGTATACCATAGAGTTAATCCGGGGCCCGGTGCCCTAGCTATGTAACCATAGAGTCACCAGGAACCTTCCCCTTAGCTCTAAGTAACTAGCCATTGAGCTAGCCAAGTGCTTTGTTTTTCAACGAACATAGGGTCGGCCAACGTAATAGTACGTTCTTGGTTGGGCCTAAGCCTTTCTACCAGCGCGCAACGTGCTATTGCCGCCCTTGACTAATAAGTCAAACCCTGAGCTAGGTATTCAGATACAAAGACAGATACATATTTAGATACATATAAGCATACTTCAAACAAAACAGTATGCATACATGTTAATCATACAATACCATCAATTAAATGCAAACATAGTGTTAACCATGTTCCTTAACGGGTCCAAGCCCTAGCTATGCAACCATGCAAACAATCACATAACACTTAGCCAGAAAAAAAATATTCAAGTATGTTTAATCAACAAACGCAAACATAATTCAATCACGTTCATTCTCAGGAGCTTGAGCCCTATTCATAATTATAATCAACAATCAGGCCAAGCCCTAATAACATATATCATGTATTGGGTGCAGTTTTCTTACCTTAGGACCAATTATACCGTAATAATAAGAATGACCCTTGAGCACGATCCCAGTTTTGAGCCTCTAGCGACAACCTAGTCACAACCATAATATAAGATCCCGTCAAGAACGAGCAAATAAAGGCTTCCGAACCGAGTCCTAGCCTCCGGGACGTCAAATTCTACTAAACCGGATAGTAGGATCAATCCAGAGCCCTTAGGTTTGACTTCCCGTTACTCAAGACCTAAGGTGGCCAAAACAGCCCACTCGAGCCGCGACCTGCCCCTAAGGGCCGCGGTGTGCCCCTTAGAACCTGCCCCCCCCCCTGCCTAGAGACAAGACGCAGGTGGAAACTTTCCTCATAAGGTCGCGGCGTGCCTCTAAAACAGAAGCCCTACATGGCCCTGGGTTCGTACGGGTCGCGGGCCGACCCTATGAACCCAGAATTCTCTATTTTTCTCCAGCCAAAAACCCACCAAAATCATCCCAAATGATTCCTAGAACTATAATTCAATGCTCATAACAATATCAACATTATACCAGCAGCAAAACCCAACCTAAAACTTGATTAAAGCCCATCAAAACTCACAATCTATCACTTGAGCCATAGAGTTCAAGAACGTTTCAAAAACTCAAGGAAAATATAACAGAATTCAACTAAAGCATTACCTCTGCAGTGTATGATGATCTCCTAGCCATAACCAATCCCAAATCCGAACCCGAGCCTTCAATTCCTTAGTTTCTTCAAGAATTTCACACCAAAATTGAGAGAAAGAGAGAGTCAGTTGAGAGTGAGAGAGAAAGTTGAGTGTTTTGTTTTGTTTTCTTAAGGTTCAAGAAACTTAAGCTAATCCCGAGACTCGGGGTACCAAAAATGTCCCCGAGGGCAAAATGGTCAAAATCTCTGATATTCCCTCCTAATCTCACTAACTCCAAATATATCCTCAAATATTTATTCTTGTTACCCGATAACCCGGTAATGTACTAATTACCCAAAATACCCCATTGACTTGCCCTGAGTCCCGTATTAGATCCGGTTATGACTTTCCCGCTATTTTGATCCCTAGAATATTCTTGTGCCGAGTAACCCAAATAAACCCACATAATAATGTTGTCTCTCACATATATCACATATATGCACATATATGCAATTATGCCCATAACGGGCCAAATTACGAAAATTTCCCTTCTAATAAGAAACAGGCTCACAAGCATATTTAATACACCCAAACATGCATATCTAGTCATATTTTCATAAAACTCATATAATCACATAATTACACACAAATATATCTCACATAAACATATAATTCCATAATTTTCTCTTCTGCCCCCCTAATCAAGGTCGTATGCCTTATTAGGTAATTTGGGATGTTATAGAGCACTCAAGTTGGAGTCAAGTTGTTTGCCCCTTTTGATTCTTTCTTCCTCAACCTTGGGTAATACCTCTTGAGTTGCCCAACCATCCCACATATGAAACATGCCCTTGCTTGGTATTCCCCTTGATGGAACCTCCTGCATTGAGTGCATTCCGAGTAGAGTTACCATTCCTCGCCCCCACCCTGCTGGCATGTCTGAGCGTTTCAGAATCCCTCTTCCAGCTCAGTGGTACTGAATATATTGGTAACCTTTTCTTTCTGATCACTGGGGCCTCCGCCCCTGGCTGACCCAATAAACGGAGGTATCGCTGCCTGAACTGCGTGCTCTTCCTCTATATCTCATTTCCTATGCCCTCAACGACAAGGGCCCTCCCCACCTCTTAAGTGTAAGTAGAGATTGCATGTACTGGAGCGATCCTAACGCCCTGAGCTATACTGAAATTCAATCCTCAAATAAATCACCATTTTCGAGCCACGTCTGTGGGTACCATATCAAAAGCAAACATGGCCAACCCATCAAACTTGTTGACGTATTCTGTTACTGTCGTATTTCCCTGAACTAGATTCAGAAATTCATTTGTATTTGCGGTCTTAATCGCACCTCTATAATATCTCCCATTAAACAACTTCCTAAAAAATTTCCCAGTTCTTCATAGTTGTATCTCGCGTCTGGGATAATCCTTCCCGTCAAGTCCGAGCATCCTCCCGTAACATATATGTAGCACAAATCAGCCTTTCTTGACCTACCATCCCCATAAAATCGAGGATGGAGCTAACCATGCCCATCCATTGCTCAGCTCTGAACGGATCTAGGCATGCCTGAAAAATTGGAGAATAATGTTTCTGAAACCTCACATATATTGATTCCCACCTATTCTCAACCCTAAGCTGAGCAAAAACTAGTTCCACTCCTAGCATAACAAAGAAAGAAGTGTTCTCTGGTAGAACATGCTGCTTCAACCACCCCATCTCTTCCTCTTGTCGCTGCAATCTTACTTGCATATCTGTAAACACTTGCTGCCAATTCTGAGGGGCAGGCGGAGGGTTCTAGCCTTGGCTATAACTTCTGACCTCAACATAAATGATGTCGGGTCCCATTGACTACCTTGGGTTCATAACCTCTGAGATATTCTCAGCCGTGGTGGACAAGTAGTGGCATATGTACAAGCTGCCACAGAATTTCTCCAACTCATAGCTGGTCTAGCTTTCCTTTTCCCTTACCTGCACCACATAGCACCCGTGAGCCACGACTCAGCAATAAAACTTAAATATGTGCATAACAATAAATACAAATACCAAATACATAGCTAGCATGTCGAGCAGTAATAACCTACTCATGCATGCATATAACTACAAATAAATGACTGCCATGTCATAACTGGGCCCGCTGCCCTATATAAATAGTTGACGGGTCATACTAGGACTCAATGCCCTAGGATCTGGGACTAATGAGTCACCACGGGGGCCCGTGCCCTGTCCTCTGTAGGACCAACCTTAGAGCTAGCCCAGCATACCTAACGCTATAGTTTTCCTCGACCATTGGGTCGAACAAGCGTATAATGCTCTCCCTGTTGGACCTAACCATCTTGATCCACACTCAGTGCGCTATTGTCGCCCTTGATTTAAAAGCCAAGGCTTTTCAATTAGATAATGCAAACAAGTATACCTCTTTAACAGTTTTCCCAAAATAGAGCATTCATGCATGCTTCATCAATCAATCATAAACATATTCATAATCATGTTCATTCTCAGGAGGCCCAAGCCCTATTCATAATCATTCTTAACAACCAGATAATCAAATATCGTTAAGCATACTTCAGATAATACATGTATGCATACATATTAATCATAAATCTCAACCAATTAAATACAAACACATTAATGGCCATGTTCCTTAATGGGGTCGAGCCCTAATCACACATACAGCCACGTATAATAATTCTAATTACAGGGGCCCAAGCCCAAGCCCAAGCCCAAGCCCTAACCATAACCATATCTAACAATTGGGCCAAACCCTAATCACATACATCACGTATTGGGCGCAGTTTTCTTACCTTAGGTCCAAGCACAGGTTAAGAATGACAGAACCTCGAGCACCATCCTAGTTTCGAGCCCCTAGCGATAACCCAAGTATAGAATCCCATCAAAACGGGTGAATAAAGGCTTTCGGACTGAAACCTAGCCTTTGGGACATCAAATTCTACTAAATCAGGTCGTATGATCGATCCCGAGCCCTTAGGTTTGAGTTCCCACACTCAAAACCCTCCCTGGGCTCAAAAACCCTTCAAGGGACACGAATCAAAACAAAGGAGCTGCAGCCCGCCCCAAGTTAGAGAGCCTAAGTTCTCCTCTACTTCGACACGCATCGCGTCGCGCTTTAGCAGGCGTCGCGGCTCAAATGGCCCAAAGGGCACCTTCTTCTCCCGGCGTTCAAGAGAATCGACATGAAAACCTATTTTTTCTTTATTTTCCTCAAGCCAAATCCCTCCAAAAATCTATCCCGATATAGCTAAAACTCAATAGTAAAGTCCCCAATCAATTCAGTATACCCAAACTATAAAAACCAAAATAAAAGCTTGCCCAAAACCTCATAAAATTCCCAACTCAGTGTTGAGTTTCTAAAACTTCAAAAACTTAACTAAAAACCAGAGAAACACAGAGATTTATGGCTACAAATCATTACCTCTGTTGCCCCAATTGATGGTAAGTCTTTCCCCAAGCAATCCCGAGCCTAAGCTAACGTCGATTCTCCTTAATCTGCAAGAATTCCCCAGGAATTTGAGAGAGTGCGTGTAACTAAGAGAGAGATAGAGAAAAGGAGAACATGTGTTTACTATGTTGTTGGTGTTTGTGAGTTTTACTTAGATTCGAAGTAACCTTAAGCAAATCCTGAGGCTTGGGATACCAAAAATGTCCCCGATGGAAAAATGGCCAAAACTCCTGGAATTCCTTCCTAATCTCACGAATACCAGATATATATTCAAATATTCAATCCCGTTACCCGATAACCCAGTATGTACTAGATACTCATTATACCCTTTGACTCGCCCCGAGTCGAGTATTAGGTCCCGTTGTGACTTTCTCGCTAACTTTCTCCCTAGGATCGTTTTGTGCCGAGTAACCCAAATATATCCACATAATAATGTGGTCTCACACATATATCACATATATATTCCAAATATACCCATAATGAGCCAAATTACGAAAATTGCCCTTCTAATAAGAAACGGGCCCACATGCATATTTAATACACCTTAACATGCATATCTAGTCATATTATCATGTAACTAACATAATCACATACTTACACGCATATATATCACATAAACATATAATTTCTATCCTGGTCCAACTAATCAAGGCCCTAAGCCTTATTTGGTAATTTGTGACATTACAGTGATATTCCGGGATTGGCAGAAGTAATTGGGAATCTTGAGTTTATATGGGATTAGAATGTCTAATTACCATTTTCCCTTAAGGGGCTTTGAGAGGAAAGTGATAGAGTAAGGGCATTTTGGTCTTTGGACCACTTAAGTGATATATGCCAAGCAGAGTTGTTTAACTCAAAAACCTCTAAACTCTCTCAGTTTCTCTCTCTCGTTTTTCTCTTTTTCTCTCCCTTGTTTGTCTCATTGAAGTTGTGAGAAAAGTTTGTGAAATTCAAGCTAGGAGGTTGTCAAGCTAGGAGAATCAGTTGGGGGAGATCGGATTTGCAAATGTAATCCAAACTCTTTTTTAAAAAAAGTATTTAGTTAGTTTTCTCTCAAGTTCTTGAATTTTGTGTTTGACTGTGTTTTGGAGGTTTGGGGTTGTAGGTTATTGTGTTGTTGTATTTTTGGTACCATTATAATGATTGATTGTGTATAAAATTGTGTATTGAGATGGATTTGGGTCAGTTGTGATTTTTGAAATCGCTGACTTTTTATGGGTTGCGAGGTCGCGCCGCAACACTGTTCTTGGAGCGTTGTAGCCTGCATGAGCTCAGTCAAGGCAGGAGTGCCTCGAACTGCCTTAGTACCGTAACACTTGGTGGGTTGCACCACAGCGTGTGTGCAGGGGATTTTGGACGTGGGCTCTCTATGCATTTGAGCGTCGCGACTCTTTTAAGGGCATGCAATAACTTAAATGAGGAAAACGGGGGAAGTCATATTTTGGGTTCTGGGAACCCAAACCTAAAGGCTCGGGAATGGTTCTATTACCTGATTTAGTAGAATTCAAGGTCTCGGAGGCTAGGACTTGGTTCGGAAGCCTGTAATTGTTTGTTTCTTGATAGTTATTCCTTGTTATGGTTGTGACTAGGGTATACTGCTAGGCTCGGGAGGAAAGGATTGCACTTAGGGTTGTTAGACTCTACTTGCTCAGAATTTGAGGTAAGAAAAACTACACATGGACTTTGGTTAGGGCTTGAGCACTAGTTATCGAACATGGTTATAATCGTGCTTAGAATATTTTATTAAACCTGTTTGACTACGTTGTTCATGTCTGTGTTAAATGATGTATGCTTATCTGTTATATTTGATTGAAAAGCTCGATTTATAAGTCGAGGGCGACAATAGCATGCAGAACGCATGCTGTAATGGCTGGGCCAATATAGAAGCTCGACTTATAAGGCATGGGCGGCAATAGCGTGCGAAACGCATACCGTTATGGCTAGGCCAACCTAGAAGCGTGATATATGCTTGTACGACCCTATGACTGCCTGGAATATAAAGCACGAGATATGCTTGGATATCTCTAAGGCTGGTTAAAAAGGTGTTGACTGTATTTTTAGCCAACGACGTGAGAACGTCAATTACGACAAGCCTTCAAGAGAAATAAAAACGACACAGACGGTTTAATGAACAAAAAGTAAATAACACAAGAGATTTTATAGTAGTTCAGCCCCGATTGTCGGTAATAGCCTAATCCACTTAGAGTTGTGATTTATAAACCTGTACTCAAGATCAGATGGACTGAGCCAACTGAGTTTCTTCAGTACAAATTGCAAAAATACAAGAAATCTCTCTCTATAATACTCAGACCCAATTTTCTCTCTCTAGAATACACAGTCCCAATTTTCTCTCTCTAGAAAGAAGAAGCAGAAGAAGCCCCTTTCTCATCCCATAAGCTCTCTATTTATAGGCCTGGGATCCTCAACTGATATCCCCTTATGATAGGGATATTTTATTATATTTATTACATTTATTACATTTAAACATTCAAAATTCGAAATGTAACAAACCCCTCATTCGTGGGAAGAATGAGAGATTCCCGCGTATATTGTTGAAGCTGTCTCTGGGAATCTTGACTTAGTCTCCTCTAGCTAGTTGATCCACCTCCTACTGACCACTCATGCAAGTGTTGGTTGGACGTGCATGGTGGTAGGACATGTTTTTGTGGGTTAAACGTGCATGGTGGTAGGACATGCACTTCTCTCCTCTAACATGGCACTCTCCTCTAGCATGCCATGTTCCTCCTTGAACCAATCTCCTTGGCTTCTCCTCGAACCAAGGTGGTCCGAGGCAACCTCCTTGGCACCTCACCTTGGACAACATTGAGGCAACCTCCTTGGCACCTCACCTTGGACAACATTGAGGCAACCTCCTTAGCACCTCACCTTGGACAACATTGAGGCAACCTCCTCCATAACATCTCACCTTGGACAAGATCAAGGCATTCTCCTTTAGCATCTCCCAAACATGTCTGATCGAACATTGTATAGGCTCTCCTTATCAAAATCTAAGTCTCCTTCCTCTTGCATGAGACTCCTCCTCCTTAGCTACTTACCTTGGACACATTCGAGCCAACACTTAGGAAACCTTGGGAGGCTTGCCTCCTACACACCCTTGGGGTCTCTTAGGATCACATCCTCCTTGGGGTCTCCTAAGACCACTTTCTCCTTGGGGTCTCCTAGGACCACATCCTCCTTGGGGTCTCCTAGGACCACTCCCCTTAGCTCTCCTAGAATGCATTCTCCTTAGCCTCCTAGGATACATTCTCCAATTTTTGGGTATAACAAAAGGGAATATGGCAAGGGGGGCCCAGTGTGGCTCTATGGTCGCTTACTTTTATTGAATGCATGCCTGAGTATTGATATTACTTCTTAGCATGCTATTTATGATTCTGTAATCTATTTATTAACTGTTTATGAGCATGTTTATGTTTTCTTGTTGGACCTCGGCTCACGGGTGCTATGTGGTGCAAATAAAGGAAAGGAAAAGCTAGACTAGTCGTGAGTTGGAGAGCTTCAGGGGCGGGATGTACATATGCAGCTTGCTTAGCCACCACGTTCGATGTTACTTGTTGGAAAAGGGTTGAACCCTGATTTTGCCTCCTAGGCCGGCCCTTGTATTTATGTTGTCATTGTCTTGGTTTATAAACTCTTTTGGGATCTCGTGTATCAAACTTAAACAATTTTAAGGAAAGGATTACTGTTTGACCAAAAATTTTAGTACCTAAACCTTGTGTTAGATTCAATTGCATGTTTTAAGTCCAAATGACTCATTTAGCGAGTTAAGCACTATTTTAATTACACAGTGTAACGGTCCTGGATTAGGAGGGCGTTACAGTGTGTGCCTTGAGATATCCCCATATTGAAGTGGTTGGGCTTATGACCATAGCAATGTTTATAACACTCTTGCCACCAAAGTTGCCGTCCATCTAGTATTTACTATTTAAGTTAAATAATTGCTTGCCTTTTTCTTTCTAATTCTTTTTTTTTTCTTTTAAGAGATGAAATAATTTATTCTTTGATTGACCTAAGATCTAGTAACCAGTATTGAGCCAGTAAATATTCCCCAGTCAATGAATGAATAAGATACAAAACTCAAACTGCACATAAATTATTTCTGATTATTTGTATGTTCTTTAATCATCTTTGTCTTATTTGTTTTCTCAGTTGAATTATTTGTGCAAGTCGTGCTCCATTGAAAAGCGAATCAAACATATCAATGGCACAAAAAGTTAGAAAACCAAATGAAGAGGTAATACCTTAATTAATCATGTTGTTCTTTTACCTCTTTTCATTTATGGGTACTCTGTATTTTTGATATATTTTGAATATTTTCAAAATAGGAGAATGGTTTTCTTAATTAGAATATGGGTTTTGTCTAATTCTTGTTAGTTTCTCATTGCATCCATGTCCAATAATGTATATATTACAAATAGCATAAAGTCTAATCCAGAGATAAAACAAATTTCTCTATACATGAGCTTATGTAAATTTTTGGAAACCATTTAATAACTGCATTCTTAATAACTTGTTTCTTTTTCATGGGTCTCATTCAAGAGGATAAGTTCGATTCTAACTGCAAGAAGCCCGTTAGAGTCTGGAAAAGATTGCCACTACTTTTATTTGCAGCAGTGTTAGTTTTATAACCAATAACACTGTATGAATTAGGAAGACCACAAAGTGCTCAAGATCCTAAAGGGGCTGAAAATGTCCCTGTTGCAGAATTCTCAGATGCTCACTCTTGTAATCTAGTTTTTGTTCTCCAAAGATTTAATGGTATTTGATCTAGTGCTATGTTTATTTTCAAACACTGCTACTTTTAATTGTCTCTACATTTAATATATATTGTACACATCCCTAGCAGGCACGCCAACTTTGTTTTTATCTATATATTTACTATATACTTTTTACACTGCTCTATTTTTCTCATATATTTAATCTTGTTTATTTCCTTTTATGATTGTGTTATATTCGTTAGGTGTGTTGTTATTACTCCCACACATGGCATCAACATCAAGACCATGACTTACCAAAAGTGAGTCTTTCTCTTCTTAAGTATATTCTATTGGGACATTTTAACATACAGTTGTCGAGAAAAGCTCACATTATGCCTTTTTCCATTTCTTAGTTTGTGTATTTGTAATTACCTTAGTAAAGATAGTTGTTTTGAATCTAATTATGATTGGCTTTTATTCCTTGTTGAAGAAAGTTCAAATTTATATATATATATTTATGTGTCTGTGACAAGTGATTCTTTTACCAGATTAATGATTATAAGACAACCACGATGGGAGATATTGGTGATACATGGGACAAGTGATTTCTTTACACCATCATGATCAACAAGATTATTACGAAGACTTGTAATTTTAATTTTAAAGATTTGTATGTCAAATTATGAAAATTTGTAATTTTAATAAAGATTTGTATTTTGAATTATGAAGACTTTGTATAATTTATATTTTATATTTATGAGTATGTATTATTGTAAATTTGAAATTTTATAATGATAATTATGATGATACATTTTACATATTTCAATTAAATTTTGTATATCTTTATAGCCTAATTTTAATTACTAAAATTTAAAACATCTAATAAAAAATGAAAAAAAGTTATAGTTGTCACAATCCAATCACGAATTGCCATGTGGCCTAATAAGAGCATGCTATATGGCATAATAGGAGTCACATAACATAATTAGCATGCACCATGTGGTCCAATGAGAGCATGCCAACAATCCAATGAGAACTTGTCATGTAGGGATGCACACGGGTCGAATTTTCGGCTTTCGGGTTCATCGGGTTTGGGTTTTGCGGGTTTCGGGTTAAGAAAAATGATACCGAAACCGATCCGAATTTTTCGGATTTTTTCGGGTTCGGGTTCGGTTGTAATTTCGGGTTTGATGGGCCATTTCTGATTTTGGGCCGAAAAGTCCAGATTTGCAAAAATGCCATTTTTTTTCAAAAATACCATCTTTCTCAAACAATATGTATGTATTTTTTGCTAGGAAAATTTTCTCAAAAAATATGTATGTATTTATGGTCATGTATCTACTGTTACTGTTAAATCTGTGTCCCCATGTGATCTTTTCTTTTGTTTGTCTTCCTATATGTGCATTTATACAGTAAAATCAATGCAAAGAAAAATGTGGGGCACTAGTTGGCTTGGCCTTCCATGGTTGCACTTCGGGCTGAGGGTGGCCGTGAGATCTGGTGGTGCCGCCGCGTGAGAGCTGAGGGTGAGGGAGGCTCCGGGCTCGTCTCGAAGGGTTGGGTCGGCAGGCAAGGCAGTGGCACTCGGCTTCTCTTCCTCTCTCCTCCTTGTTGTTGCTGCCGTGCTGAAGCTTGAACCAAGAGGGAGGCTCAGGCTGCCGTGCTTGATGATGGTGCTGCTGAAGCTTGAACCGAAGCAGAGACAAGGGAGGCTGGGGCTGGGCTGCCGCTTGACTGAAACGAAGGAGAAGAACAAAAAAAAAAAAAGGGTCGGGTTTTCTATAAAGTTTAGGGTTAATTGTTTCAGATTTTATTTATTTTTATTTTATTTTTAAAAAAAATTCAGTCGAGTTTCGGGATACAACCGAACCCGACAGTACATATATTGTAAACTCGAATCCGACCCGATTTTTTCGGGTTCGGGTCGGGTTAAACCCGATTTTGTCGGTTTTTTCGAAAAAACGGGTTCTCCGGGTTCGGGTCGGGCGGGTTTTGCGGGTCAAATGTGCACCCCTATTGTCATGTGGCCTAATCAAATATCATACATGGCTAGCCACATCACATGTCATGTCAAACAAGGAGTCATCAATGTCAACTCGATAATGTGGGGCCCACATTTACTTTTACCTACTAATATGTCAATTGTAGGTAAAAGTACATTTCTCCACTAACATTTACCTATCAATAAGCTATTTTTACCTACACTTAGATTTGGTAGATAAATGTCAAATTTCATGTAGTATACCCTCCAATTTTTGTTTCTTGAAGGATCTTCCTAGTAAAAAACTTGTTTTACTTGAGTGGCGAGAATAAACTGCTCGTTCTTGTACCATTCAGAATTAACCATAATTCCTAGTGATGTTATTCTCAGTCACCTTCGACCCTTGCTTACATTGGTGTTGAACTATTTACAGCGAAACATTACTACCGAATATCCATAGGGATAACATAACTCTACAATCTCCTCAAGTTGGCCAAAGAAAGTAAAACCATCGGTTCCTGAGACCGAAACTCCATTGTTTTGAGTAGTGCGTCCTTTGTCACGACTATGCACCAAAAACTTCACATTGTTGACAATGCAAGCAATGTATGAGTGCATTCTGATTCAACAGGTTTGTTAAAGCAAAATATTCATTCGTACACTCAGGTGGCTCTATTTTCACACACCACACATCTACATAGTTGAACACAAAAAAGAGATGCACAATCAGATAAGTATTGCATTGGAATTTGATAAGATGTCTAGTTTATATCTTTTACCTTCATTTTAAACCATGTGGGAAAAGCTCTTTGAAAATTTATGTTTGGATTGTCTCGAATACATTCATTATACATCACAACAATGAAGGTAAGATAAAAAAAATTAAGTGAATTTATTTTTAAAAATGCATATATGTGTTGAGCTACTTACTTTATATATACTTTGGATTTCAAGGTAGCTGTCGAGTACAAACCACTCAACTTCTTTTCAATAGAGATATTCAAAGGATATGATTTTCTTTTCGCTACTTGGGCGACATTATGATTAAAAAATAGACAACTGTATCTTAGGAATAATAATATCCTCATTTATTTATGGACGATTAAATTTAGTCTCTACGGCCTGCAAATATTGTGAATAAAATTTCAAAGCTTCATCAGCAATATAACCATCCGCTACAGAACCTTAAGGACGCGCCTTATTCCTGACATAATTTCTCAACTTCTTCATATATCTTTCAAACGGATACATATGCCTCATGTAAACAAGTCCTCTAAGGATAACTTCTTGCAGTAAATGAAGAATCAAATGAAGAATCAAATGAATCATTATGACAAAAAAATTTGGAGGAAAAATTAATTCCAATGTAACGCCTCAATTTCATGAAACATTAACTGACTCTTAAAATAATTAGTTTTGAAATAAAATTGTTGACGGTGAAATCTCGTCAACGAAATTAGATCGGAAAACTCAAAGGTAAGTGAGGCGAAGTTTATATAAGAACTGAGAATAAACTTTAAGGAAAAGTAAACACAGATAAACAAGGGAGCAAGCCTTAGTATATTTCTCAATAGCCTCTGCATACAATGAATTTTCCAACCCCCTCCCATGTGGGAGAGGGGTCCTTTTTATAGTAGGCTCTGATGGCCTGGGATACATGGTGGTCCAGGAACCAAATGGTACATAAGTACTCTGTCAGGAGAGTGGTTTCAGAAGCTGAGGTCTTGCATTCAATACAGGGGCAGGCGTCAGGAGGATGTCTCCACTACTTGTCCGTACCCATGTCAGTGGAGTGGGGACAGACATAGTAGTGCAGGTGGTAGTGGTGTCGACTCTGACTCCTGGCCGTAGACATACGGGCTATAATTCTTATTCCAGCATTCCTACTCCCCCACTGGTACGGGTGTCCGTACTTTGACATACAGGGTCTTAAGGGCCGTACCCAGTACTAGATCATACATGAATGTTCCATTCGACTCGTACCTGGACCTCTAAGCATTGGGGTCTTCAAGGCATAGGGAATGGGACACTTGGTGCATGCAGTGGTCGTGACATGAGGCGAGGCTCTCGGGTCCTTGGCATGGGATGCCTGAAGCACCCCGAGGTCACTCATGAGCATGGGTGATGGGCATGTGTCCTCAACAGATGTCTAAGGGTGCGAGGCGAGACGCCTTCCACGCGAGCCCCTTGTGGACACGGCTCCCTTGGCGTGTGGTCCCACTCGCGTGGCCACCTGGTGGCGTGACTCCCATGCCACTCAGACTTTGAAGGCCATGGCATGGCTCCTATTCCTTCGCGAGACCTCCTTGGAAGGCCTGTTGATGGCGTGGCGCGTGCGGGATACGTGACCTCGCCTGGTGCTGACGCACGCGAGGGGGTGGCCTCGCCTGGTGCTGGCGTGCGCGAGGGGGTGGCCTCGCCTGGTGCTGGCACTCGCAAGGCCATTAGGGCTGCCGCGCGAGAGGCAACAGTGGCCCGGGGTCACCCCAATCCAGCCATATTTTTGGGCGTTTATGGGGCTTAAGCATACACTTTGAGTCTTTTATGGGCATGGAATATTGAGCATCCACAAAGGCCATACTTCATGGCTCACTAAGTGATGCTTCCCTTGGGACAATCTCCCAGTTTCACAAGACTTATAGGTCTGAGCCTAATAATGTGACTAAGTGACCTTTAGCCTTGTATTTTCACCATGTACTAGGGATTTTTTTCTTGGTGGATTTTTGGCATCCACACTTGCCCCCCAGTATATAGGGAGGCCTTTAGGCATTCTTGTAGACTCTTCTCATCCTTTTTGTCATTCTCTTATTCTTCTTCTTTTTCTCTCTTTTTTTTTTATTATATTTATCACGTTCGAGGTCCTTTGGAACCCACGCAAATGGGGGTCCGGTAGGTTTCTCTTTGGTGCTTCTTGATTGTATCTATAAGGATATATTGACCCCTTGGGTTCTAGTTATCCTTTTATATATTTTTGCTCGCGCTTGTTATATCTTGCGAGAAGCGTCCTTCTCGTCATTAGGCATAGTACTATTTTTGCAAGCGTCTTCTTTGAGACCCTTTTTGCAAGCGTCTTTTTTGAGACCCTTTTCGGAAGCGTCTACTTTGAGACCCTTTTTGGTAGCATCTACTTTGGAGACCCTTTTTTTGGAGGCGTCTACTTTTGAGACCCTTTTTGGAGGTGTCTACTTCGGAGACCCTTTTTTGGCGGCATCCACTTTGGAGACCCCTTTTGGAGGTGTTTACTTCGGAGACCCTTTTTTGGAGGCATCTAATTTGGAGACCCCCTTTGGAGGTGTCTACTTCGGAGACCCTTTTTTGGAGGCATCTCTTTCGGAGACCCTTTTTGGAGTCGTCTACTTTGGAGACCCTTTTCGGAGGCGTCTGCTTTTGAGGTGATTTCCCCTCGGGTGGGGACTTTCATGGCTAGAGGGTCTTCGTTCGATCTCAAACATGGTCAGCAACCCCTCTAGCACGATGCCCCCCTTCTATATGGAATCTCCAGACATATTGGTAGTATGGTCACTGGAGGAAGGTTCGCTTTCTTCGACATGGAAGTTCTTATGGCCCTCTTCCACACGTATGTACTTCTGTGCTCTCTCGAAGAAGTCATCCAAATTCGAAACTTCTCTTTTGAGCATGCTTCCCCATAACTTGCTTCCTGGACGAACTCCGGCTGTAATAGCCATCTTGAGCTCTGCTTTGGTTAAATCTCCCACCTTTGTTGCCTCCATACTGAACCTATGGACGTAGTCCTTCAGACTTTCATTCTCGCCTTGTTTTATGTTAGCGAGGCTGGTAGTTGGCATGATGTAATCACAGGCTGCATGGTGCTGCTGAAGAAATTCATCAGAGAATTGTTGCCACGACTCAATTGTTCCTGGCCTTAACCTCTTGAACCACTTGTATGCCACTCCTTTAAGCGTAACGACAAAGCAATGACACTTTTCCCTGTTGTTGACCCCTCTTAACCTCATCAAGTTATTGAAGGAGTCTATGTGATATTTTGGGTCTGTAGTACCCTCGTATGGAGTCATTCGAGGCTCTCTGAAGCTAGTGGGCACTTTCTCGGCCTGAAACTCCCTTGTGAAGGGTAAGTCACGGTCGAATTCTTCGTCATCCATGTGCCCCCCAAGCGCAATGGTGATCTTGCCCGAGGGCTTCGCATTTTGGTGTCTAGTCCCCTCCTCTTTTTGCGTAAGGAGTCTTGTGGGTTCTTGGGATGATCCTTGCCTTGGTTGTGTTCCTTGGGGGAACCGCGGGGGGTGTGTATCTTACTTCTGACCTCTTCCCATTGAGCTCTTTTCTTAGGCCAGGGGGTGCCTCTTTTGAGGGGACTTCGGCCTCGTTCTTACGACCATCATCTTCCCTCTGCCTATGCTCCTGGGGACATTTCGTCGGCCTAGGTCCCCCTTGGTACTTTGCCTGGGGGGTTTTACTGGTGGAAAGTTTGGTTCCCCCATCGTCTATGGGGACAGCGTTCTCCCCTTTTTCATGCTCTTTCCCTTTACGCTCTAGGATGGGTATGCTTGACTTCCCTTGCAGTAGGTCGTTTAAAACCTCCTACATGTGTCTCTATCATGGTTTCCAACCTTCTATCCTTTTTATGCAACTCGTGAATCTCATCCTTGTAGAAGCGCGTCCTTGAGCTGGCACTTACCGAGCGTACCCCGGGACCCTTGCCTGGCCAGTGCCTCGAGGGACCGGGGTCCTGGTGGCCTGAGCGTGGGGTCAACCGGGGCCGATTAAGTGGATACACTAGTGGCTCTTAACGTAGACATACATCTTAAAACGCAAGTTTTCCACACATTTATCACATATAAATATAAAACAAATAAACCACAAATAAACGTAAGCTATTTAAAAATAATCATACACTAACATGCTCATACATAAACATAAATGTTATCATATAATACAAATTCTACCATAAAGAGTAAGTCAAGCGTACACCCTGCATGCATGTGTCCACTCTTCTTACCGCAAAAGCAGCAGCGATCCACACACCCTAACACGTGTCTTCGGGTATCCTTAGCGAGCCTAAACATGTCACATAACATCTGTGGATGCTCAAAATTCGACACCGGTAAAGAACCCACACCTAATGCCTAAGGTCTCCGGAAGGTCCAAGGCAACCATGTTTGAAGTCCATTTGAACCCTCCACTTATTGCTCAAAATGACCCTGCCCAAATTGACCAAAATGACCCAAGCGTCCCGCGCACGCCGCCCGCGCGCGCACCCCGCGCGCATGCCGCCTTCGCCCGCGCGCACGCCGCCCGCGCCCGCGCACCCCGCGCCTCGCGCCCCGCGCGCCTCGTGCCCCGCGCGCCTCGCGCCCCCGCGCTCCCCAAGCGCCTCGCGCGCCCTGCGCATCTCGCGCGCCCCGCTGGCCCCGCGCGCCCCTCTCGCCCGGGCGCCTCCCGCCCGCGCGCAGCGCGCCCCGCGCGCAACTCGATACACCACCAGGAGGCAAGCATCTAGCGGTCCCCAAAAAAAGCCTCACACAACAATCATGCCGTGGTCCTCGTGATGGCTTCCTCTCACATATCAGCCTCGTCCTTAAAGGTGTCCACGCCAGACTGGTAGCAGCAGTACAAGGATGGTACATGGTCAGGACTTCCTCAGCACGCTTATGAGGTCAGTACCTGACAAGTCGTGGAGGCATAATATGGTACCAAGGCAAGAGCACTTTTGCAGGCCCTGACACGTACTAGAGCAGACCACCACTCTCCCTACACCACTACCACCTGTACTGATATCCTGACAGTGTACTCATGTACTATTTGTCCTGAGGGACCACTATGTACAAAGGAGCCATTATGTCTCCAATATAAATAGATGATCACTCCTCCAGAGGGGGGGTTGGAAAATTGATTGTATGCAGAGGCTATTAAGAAATATACATTTTTCACTCCATTGTTCATCTGTGTTCATCCTTCCATGAGTTCATTCTATGTTTTTATTTAAACATCGTTGCATTTACCTTTGAGTTTTCCGACTTAATTTCGTTGATGAAGTTTCACCGTCAACAGTTTGGCGCCGTCTGTGGGAAGAACAAGCATCAAGCCAGTGTTTTTCCATCACTTCCAACAAAGAAAGATGCTAAGACGTTCAAAACGCCTACGGCAAGTACAAGAGGTTGAGGTTCGCCGAGACGGAGTAGAGCGAAGGGCTTCCAAGAAAGACCCCCCTCTGCCCGAGAATGGAGGTGGACCGGAAGAACCTCTTCCCCCAGGGGAGGAGAGTGAAGCATCGTCCCCAGCTATCCAGCCCAACGGAGGTCATTCAGAGCCACTAGTGTATCCACTTAATCGGCCCCGGTTGACCCCACGCTCAGGCCACCAGGACCCCGGTCGCTCGACGCACTGGCCAGGCAAGGGTCCCGGGGTACGCCCGGTAAGTTTCTGCTCAAGGACGCGCTTCTACAAGGGCGAGATTCACGAGTTGCGTAAAAAGACTCGAAGGCTGGAAACCATGATAGAGAACATGCAGGAGGTTTTAAATGACCTACTGCAAGGGAAGTCAAGCATACCCCTCCCTAAGCGTAAAGGGAAGGAGTGTGAAAAAGGGGAAAGCACTGTCCCCGTAGACGATAGGGGAACCAATCTTTCCACCAGTAAAACCCCCCAGACAAAGTACCAGGAGGGACCTAGGCCAATGAAATGTCCCCAGGAGCCAAGGCGGAGGGAAGATGATGGTCGTAGGAACGAGGCCGAAGTCCCCTCAAAAGGAGCACCCCCTGGCCTAAGAAAAGAGCCCCATGGAGAGAGGTCAGAAGTAAGAGACGTACCCCCCGCGGTTCCCCCGAGGGACACAACCAAGGCAAGGGATCAGACCGAGAACACGCAAAACTCCTTATGCAAAAAGAGGAGAGGACTAGACACCAAAATGCGAAGCCCTCGGGGCAAGATCACCACTGCACTTGGGGGGTACATGGATGATGAAGAATTTGACCGTGAGTCACCCTTCACAAGGGAGATTCAGGTTGAGCGAATGCCCACTGGCTTCAGAGAGCCTCGCATGACTCCGTATGAGGGTACTACTGACCCTAAATATCATTTAGACTCCTTCAATAGTCTGATGAGGTTAAGGGGGGTCAATAACAGGGCAAAGTGTCATTGCTTCATCGTTACGCTTAAAGGAGTGGCGTATAATTGGTTCAAGTGGCTAAGGCCATGAACAATCAAATCGTGGCAACAATTCTCTGATGAATTTCTCCAACAACACCATGCAGCCTGTGATTACGTCATGCCAACTACCAGCCTCGCTAACATAAAACAAGGCGAGAATGAAGGTCTGAAGGACTACATCCATAGGTTCAGTATAGAAGCTACAAAGGTGAGAGGTTTAACCAAAGCGGAGCACAAGATGGCTATTACAGCCGGAGTTCGTCCAGGAAGCAAGTTGTGGGGTAGCATGCTCAAAAGAGAAGTTTCGAATTTGGAAGACTTCTTCGAGAGAGCGCAGAAGTACATACGTGTGGAAGAGGGCCATAAGAACTTATATGTGGAAGAAAGCGAACCTTCCTTCAGTTGCCCTACTACCAATACGTCTGAAGATTCTATATAGAAGGGGGCGTCGTGCTAGAGGGGTCGCTAACCAAGCTTGAGATTGAACGAAGACCATCTAGCCATGAAAAGTCCCGACCCGAGGAGAGATCACCTCAAAAATTGAAAAAGGGTCTCCAAGGTAGACGCCTGCAAAAAGGGTCTCCAAAGTAGACGCTTGCAAAAAGGGTCTCCAAAGTAGACGCCTGCAAAAAGGGTCTCCAAAGTAGACGCTTGCAAAAAGGGTCTCCAAAGTAGACGCCTGCAAAAAGGGTCTCCAAAGTAGACGCTTGCAAAAAGGGTCTCCAAAGTAGACGCCTGCAAAAAGGGTCTCCAAAGTAGACGCCTGCAAAAATGGCCTCCAAAGTAGACGCCTGCAAAAAGGGTCTCAAAGAAGACGCTTGCAAAAAGGATCTCAAAAAAGACGCTTGTAAAAATAGTACTATGCCTAATGACGAGAAGGACGCTTCTCGCAAGATATAATAAGCGCGCGCAAAAACATATAAAAGAATAACTAGAACCCAAGGGGTCAATATATCCTTATAGATACGATCAAGGTCCACCAAAGAGAGACCTATCGAACCACCTTTCGCATGGCCTCCAAAGGACCTCGAGCATGACAAATATAAAAAAAAAAATCTCCAGTGCATGGTTAAAACACAAGACTAAAGGTCACTTATTCACATTATCAGGCTCTGACATGTAAGTCTTGTGAAACCGGAAGATTGTCCCAAGGAAAGCATCACCTTACGAGCCGTGGAGTATGGCCTGGCTAGGCTAAGAGGCCAAGCTACGCGTCACGAGAGGACAAGTGCACGAGGCCCTCCCATGACGAGGCCCTGCTTGTCTTGACGCTAAGAGATGTCGAGGGCACCAGGGCTGTGAATGTAAGAATTCTTCTTTTGTGAATTCCATCCAAGAGAGCAACCCTCGCTACGCGAGGCTCACGACTGGCCTCCTACGCGCATCGTCTCTATGCGAGACATCGCGTCCTGCCTCCAAGTGATCGAATGGGGTGCGGCCTCGCTAAACTTCTCGTGTCCGGCATGCACAGACTCACGCATCCGAACATAGATCCCAAAGGGTCGCCTAGCTTTGCAAGACATTCTAAGGACCCTGAGTTCGGGACCCTAGAGTTCGGCTGCTAGGCTGGTGACCTATTCCGGCAACATCGTGGCCTTGGAAATTGCCCTCTTCTGCTTTTTCGATGAGGAAGAAATTTTCGCCAAGGCCCTTTCTAACATAGACCTGGTTTCAGCAAGCTCCTAGACCCGAACCGCAGTATAGGCCTCGCATGGAGATATAAGAATTAAAAGAGAATAGTCTACCAGAGCACCTAAAGGTCCTCTCCTAGACTGGGGGGCAAGTGTGGATGCTCAAAATTCGACACCGGTAAAGAACCCACACCTAAAAGCTAAGGTCTCCGGAAGGTCCAAGGCAACCATGTTTGAAGTCCATTTGAACCCTCAAATTATTGCTCAAAATGACCCTGCCCAAATTGACCAAAATGACACAAGCGTCCCGCGCACGCCGCCCGCGCGCACACGCCACCCGCGCCTCGCGCCCCCGCGCCCCCGCGCCCGCACGCCCCGCGCGCCTCACGCCGCGCACCCCTCGCGCCCCGCGCGCCTCTCGCCCACGCGCCCCGCGTGCCTCACGCCCCGCGCGCACCTCGATACACCACCAGGAGGCAAGCATCTAGCGGTCCCCAAAAAAAGCCTCACACAACAATCATGCCGTGGTCCTCGTGATGGCTTCCTCTCACATATCAGCCTCGTCCTTAAAGGTGTCCACGCCAGACTGGTAGCAGCAGTACAAGGATGGTACATGGCCAGGACTTCCTCAGCACGCTTATGAGGTCAGTACCTGACAAGTCGTGGAGGCATAATATGGTACCAAGACAAGAGCACTTTTTCAGGCCCTGACACGTACTAGAGCAGACCACCACTCTCCCAACACCACTACCACCTGTACTGATATCCTGACTGTGTACTCATGTACTATTTTGTCCTGAGGGACCACTATGTACAAAGGAGCCATTATGTCTCCAATATAAATAGATGATCACTCCTCCAGAGGGGGGGTTGGAAAATTGATTGTATGCAGAGGCTATTAAGCAATATACATTTTTCACTCCATTGTTCATCTGTGTTCATCCTTCCATGAATTCATTCTAAGTTTTTATTTAAACATCATTGCATTTACCTTTGAGTTTTCCGACTTAATTTCATTGACGAAGTTTCACTGTCAACAACATCAAAGTTTCAAAACTTCAAACCAAACCAAACTATATTAAAATACAACCATGTCCTTTTAAAGCTAATTCATACTCACCATATCCTTAATAAAGTCTTATAAATCTACTGTATAGCTCCAGAAAGGTAACAATTTATATTTAAAAGGTGCATTAAAATTCCCAAAATATGAGCTTCTGGTCAACTGGTGCGGTCGCACCAATGCATGGGCGTGGTCACACTAGGCTCTTTTTCTGGAAATCGCTGATGCGATTTTTAAACCTAGAAATCAACCCAAATCGCAAAATTCAAATTTTAACTCCTACCAAACCCATCACAACATGTTTCTAACATTAATAACTCGTAACAACTCAACTCTAAATATGCAAACAACCTAAAATTCTTAGTTAACATAGCTGATAACCCTTTTTACTTTTAAACCTAGATCTGACATAAAACTTAAACAATAACAGTTTGAAAACTTACCGATCAAAATCACAGCCATCAAAACTCAGATACTTGCTTCATATGAGATCTTTTGCCCTCAAAACTCATATCAACGCTCTCCTCCAAATCCTTAGGCTTCAAGACTCAGATTAAGAACGAGAGAACTGTTCTTGGTTTGTTATCCTTTTGTATATTGCAATCCAGAAGCCTGATAATTTGTACGACATCTAAACCTATTTTATTTATTTATTTATTTATTTATTTATTTTGATTGTAATCATATAAAAACCAAATTACATCACTATCCCCATCATTTTCATTTTCTAACGTGACCTCCAAAGATCATACTTGTCTTTTACTTAAGCTAAATAGATTTAATTTTCCTTAATTACACATTCTTCCACAAAAGCTTATATTTCTACTTTAACCCCTATATCATAACTATTATCATCATTTGGCCCTCTAATACTTGAATAAACATATGTGTGGGCTGTCTGCCGAAAAAAAATATTCACCATTCTTCATGCATATCAAAACTCATATAATTAAACACATAAAAACATATAGTTTACCATAATACCCTGACCCAAGCCAGATTACCAAAATAACCTTACTAGAAGTGGATATTACAACTATCCTATCCCAAAGAAAAATTTCGTTCTCGAAATTTACCTGGACAACTCTTGGCATTGTTGTTGGAAAAACATTCATAGCACGAAGGGGAATAGACATGGTGGGTCCACTGTATCCAACAATAAAAAATTTCATTAATCTTATAAACAGTTTATATAACCAAGAAAACATCCAGACAGAAATATTAACATACAATATTATTAGTCATGCAATATATATAAATATACAATATATTTATATATTTATATATAACATACAAACATATAAATATTCAAGAACATGAGCAATTACATCTAAAAGCCTATCAAGTGTCCTTGAGTCTTTTCTTATATTTATCGATCTTCTTATCCAACGCTTTGAGTAATCAAACTATGATCTTCTGGAGTGTTCTCTACACCTCAAGATGTGTGTGGGCACATAGAGAATATGGGTTTGCAATTTAGGAATCACAAGTATTTCTCAACACATGAGAACTTGGATTATGGTCTGAGAATTGTTAGAATAAAGAAGAAGATGATAAACTTTTTGTCTGACAAAAAAATCTGAGAACTATTCTGAATTGTGTTTTATGTCTATGTCTTGTATTGTATATCTTCTCTTTATTCTATATCATATATATATAGATAATTTTATTACCTTATTATTCCTAATAATAATAGTAATATAATAATAATATCATAATGATGATATGAATTGATTTAGGTAAATATCTAACTTACCAAATTTTAAAAAAATAACTATTATCAAATTATTAATTAAATAAATAAATAAAATAAATACTGATACAATATCAATGTAGTAGTACACGCATGGCAATGCGTGAACTGCTATTTCCCTTTTCAGGGATATTGTAGTTTTCTTTTATTTATTTATTTAACTAAAATCAATCTTCCACAAAATATGAAATTTTTCTTTTTAAGAAAAAGATGATAACCATATTTCAAAATTTTAATTTAAAATTCAAAATTCAAAATTCAAATTGATGATCATCATTATCATCATCTTTTAAAATTCAATAAACCAAAAACTATTTTTGACTTACCAATTTTATTTTCTCTCACTCAAATAAAATAATTAATTTCAAAATTTTATTTATTTATTTATATATATGAATTTCAAAAATTATATAATTAAATTAATAAATATATTTTCAAAAATTAATAATTAATTCCAAATTAATTATTCAACCTCAATTATCATATAATTGCATACTTGAGCCGAAGAATAAAATTATTCTCAAATTTCCAAATTATAGTTATAGTCTTATATCAACTCTTACAGTGATATGATGTTGATACTCTTATACCAACTCTTACCTTGATATGATAGAGTCACCATGAGGACCTATGGACCTATAATATCAAGCTCCAATAAATATTAGATTATTAATCAAAGCTCTTTAATTAAATAATCATATTTATTAATCTCATGATTACTCCACTATAAATATGAGATTAAACTCTTGATAATTATAGACATATATTTACTAAGTACTTTATTAATAAATAAAGTGTTCATTGATATAATTATTACATACAACGTTAGTCCTCTATTAATAGTACACAATTAAAAGAGAATAAAATTACAGTTTTACCCTTTTAGCTATATCTTGTTCCTAGAGTACCAATGCCTTTACTAGTAAAGGTTGTGTCACAACAAGTTTGCGACCTGAGTGCTCATAACCTTTTCAATTCCGAAAGTTAACCCAATAGGGAACCGCTATTCAATCTATAAGAATGTATAGATTCCATATATGTTAAACTATGTCCCCATCCATATAGATCATTGAGTCCCCAAAATAATTGTTCTTCGCCTGATCATTCTGATAAACCTTAACGCATGAATCAAAGGATCAGATGACATATATAGGATTTCATAGTAACCTCAAGATTAAGATCATCGTGTATATGATCATCGTTTGATGTGTTTGATTAATACTATGAAATGATGTTTAAACAAGTATTAATAAATCACATCTAGTCTAGTTCTATATATCACTGTATATATAAAGTACCTTCACTAAAGTATCCTACTACACTAGTGACCCGGATCTAGGTCACTTGTATTCATAATACTAGCAAACCATACTAGTAGTAATCAATCTAAAGATTCCATAACTTTATTTTACTACGAACTGCTTTAAGTTTATTATCTTAATCTCGATCCTTTCATACCAATATGAGATTAAGACCACATATATAAACTTTGGAATTTTCTGATATTCACTTAATATTATCAGCATAATATCTGACATAGTCTATATATAATAATTCAATTCAATTATTTATTTTATTTAAAACATTTGTCAACTACAATTGCTTTAAGGGCACTATTCCCAACAATTGCTACATCATATCTGATTCCAATTCCTACGTAGCCTCTTCAACGAAGTTGTTCTTCCAAAGAACCTTGACTAACCTGATCATCTTATTATGTAACACTCTTTCTTTCATATCAAGAATTTTTTATTGGCTTTTCTTCATAAGATAGGTATGGTTGCATATCCAACGCCTCATAACTAAGAATGTAAGATTTGTCTAAAACATACTTGCGTAACATGGACACATGAAAATGTTGTGTATCTTGACAATGCTGGAGGCATGGCTAATCGATACGCCACTTATCCAATTTTCTCCAAAATTTGGAATGGTCCAATGAATCTAGGGCTTAATTTCCCTTTCTTTCCAAACCTCTTAATCCCCTTCATTGGTGGAACATGAAGGAATACATAATCTCCAACTTAGAACTCGACATGCCTTTGCTTAGGAACAACATAGCTCTTTTGTCGATCTTGTGAAGCAATCATGCAAGCTCTTATCTTGGAAATAACTTCATTCTCTTCTCATACCGCCTCTAGACCTAAATACTTATTTTTGCCCATCTTTTCCCAATGAATCAGAGATCTACATTTCCTTCCGTAAAGCATCTCGTATGGTGCTACCCCAATAGTCGACTGATATCTATTGTTATATGAGAACTCTATCAATGGAAGGTACTTGCTCCATGATCCACTGAAGTCCAACACACACGCTCTAAGCATGTCTTCCAGAATATGTATTGTCTGTTCCGTCTGCCGATCTGTCTAAGGGTGGAATGGTATACTGAATTTCAACTTACTACCCATCACTTTCTGTAACCCTTCCCACAACTTACATGTGAATTTCAGGTCTCTATCTGAAACAATTGACTTCGGAACTCCATGAAGTCTCACAATTTCCTACTCATAAATCTATGCATAGTGTTCAGTTGTATACATTCTTTTGACATGTATAAAGTGTGCCAATTTCGTGAATCTATCAATGATCACCCAAACTGAATCATGTTGCTTTGTGGTCTTAGGTAACCCCACCATAAAATCCATAGCAATCTCTTCCCATTTCCATTTTGGAATATTTAACGATTGTAACAAACCAGACAGTCGTTGGTGCTCCACTTTGACTTGCTGGCACGTGAGGCAACTTGTGACATACCCCACTACGTCCTTCTTCATACCGGGCCACCAATATAACATCTTCAAGTCTTGATACATTTTCATACTCCCTGGATGTAAAGAATAGGAAGCAGTATGCACCTCATCAAGAATCTCCTTCTTAACTTCTAAATCTGCTGGCGCACATTTTCGTTTCTTATATCTCACTGTTCCACAGTTACTAAGAGTAAAATCTTTGCTATTCCAGTCTTGGATTCGTTGTTTATACTTTTGTATTTACGAATCCTTATTATGTCCTTCTCTAATCCTTTCCAACAAAGTTGAGTGTAGGGTTAGGTTTGTCAATCCCCTTATGATCAACTTTATACCTGCGTGCTCCATCTCTTCCATAAACTTAGCAAAGACATCTCTTATAGCCACTACCTTCCCTTGGCTTCTGTGACTTAGGGCATCGGCTACCGCATTCACCTTTCATGGATGATACAAGATTCCACACTCGTAATCTTTGACCAGTTCCTACCACCTTCGTTATCTTATATTTAACTCCCTTTGGGTAATGAAGTATTTCAAGCTCTTATGGTCTATGTAAATCTCGCAATTCTCCCTATAAAGATAGTGTTGCCATATCTTTAGTGTGAACACTACTACTACCAACTCCAAGTTATGTGTCGGGTAGTGTTGTTCAAACTCTTTTAGCTATCTAGATGCATAGGCAATCACCTTCTCTGGTTGTATCAAAACACAACCCAGTCCTTTTTTCGACGCGTCACATTATACTAAGAACTTCTCGTTATCTGTAGGAAGACTTAATACTAATGTTGTAATAAGCCTATATGCAACGTCCCAAATTCTCTAGTAAGGCTTAGTGCCTTGATTAGTGTGCCGAGAGGGCAATAATTGATTTAATTATGATATTACGTGGATTGAATGATTATGTGATTAGAAATGCATGTTTAGGTGAATTAAATATGCATGTGGGCCCATTTTGGTTAATAGGGGCATATTTGTAATTTTGGCCCGTTGAGGCCATAAATGTGATTATATATATGTTATGAATGAGACCACAATATTGTGGAGATATAACTGTGGAGTGTGTTCTGAGATGGCTCTAGGGAGCGGAGTAGTGGAATAGTCACAACGAGGTTGAATTCCCTACTCAGGGTGAGCCTAAGGGTATTTTGGGAATGTAGCACGTGTTCGGGATTACTGGGTAACAGGTGGTGACTTTGTGATTATTTGGGTATGTGGGGGTTAAATGAGGATTTATAAGACTATTCTAGGAATTAGCGGGATTTACTGGGAGGTGGTTTTTGGATGTTGTTATCGTGCCTGATGTGCGGCGTCATTGACTATAGGCATATTGAAGCTATGCCTCGGCGATCGATTAGACTCCGTGGAAATATGGCCGAAGATGACAACTAGGGTCAGGACCCTCCACCTGCCCCACAGAACTGGAAACAGATGTTTGTTGGAATGCAAGCAAAACTTCAGCGAATGGAAGATGAGCTCTGAGAACTGAGGCAACAGGACCCTCCTCGGGGTGTCGGGTTACAGATTCCACCAGTTGTGGCACTAGTACCAGCCCAGCCTGTGATGGAGAAAAGGTGAGAGCCTTTGTATGAAAGGTTCAGAAAAAAACAACCTCCCACCTTTGAGGGCAGTCGAGACCCACTGCAGGCAGAGCAGTGGATGAATATGACTTCTTCCATCCTGGATTTTATGAGGGTGGAGGGGAACAAGAGGGTGGCCTGTGCCAGCTATATGTTGAGAGAAGACGCCCGCATCTGGTGGGAAGTTGTGTCCCAGAGGAGGGATGTGATTGTTTTGACCTGGGATGAATACAGAGATGTTTTCAACGAGAAATACTACAGTGTTGCAGTCTGAGCTGCAAAGGTTGATGAGTTTATTAACCTAAATTAGAACATAATGACTATTACAGAATATGCACTGAAGTTTGACCAGTTGGGGAAGTTTGCACCAGACTTGGTGCCTACTGATATGGCATGAAGGGATCAATTTGTACGAGGATTGAACGTCACGATAGCCCGTGATGTTAAGATAACATTAGACTCGAGGACTACCACTTATGCCCAGGTAGTGGAGAAGGCCCTTATAGCTTAAGGAGTTGAAGATCAGATATGGAGAGAGGGAACCACAAGGCGCAATGCTCAGAGGACGATGCCTCCTTTCATTGGTTCTAACTGGGGTAGTGGCCCTAGTGAGCAGAAAAGAAAGGCCCCAGATTCTTTTGTTCCTCCCGATTTAGATAGGAGGGCACGGGGTGCTTTTATTGGGGATCGGGGCAGGGGAGAGAGTTGGAGAAGCTTACCAAAGTGTCCACATTGCAGGTGACGACATCTAGGGGAGTGCAGAGTTAAAACATGCTTTATATGTGGGAGTGTC
Organism: Humulus lupulus; assembly: GCF_963169125.1. Classification (NCBI taxonomy): domain Eukaryota; kingdom Viridiplantae; phylum Streptophyta; class Magnoliopsida; order Rosales; family Cannabaceae; genus Humulus; species Humulus lupulus. The sequence goes on along the minus strand of NC_084793.1, from coordinate 30,872,019 downwards.
AGTCATTTGAGGAAGGAATGCCCACAACCCAGAAAGGAAGAACCGAAGAAGAGTGATAGCCTCACTCTAGCCAGAGTGTTTACCTTGACCCAGACTGAGGCTGAGGCTAGTCCCTCGATCGTGACATGTCAGATTTCTACTACCGGTTCTTCTTTTAATGCATTAATTGATTTAGGAGATACTAATTCGTTTGTATATGCTACAGTGATAGATCATTTGTGTAGACCTAGTGAATTGTATGTAGGGGATTCAGGACTTTTTTGCCAATTGGAGAACTGGTAGTCATTAGGAGAGCATTGCCGGTAGAGATAGAAAATAGGGAGTTATCGGTGGATGAGATTGAATTGGTGATGGATGACTTTGAAATGTTTCTAGGGATGGACTGGTTATCAAAGTACAAAGTGACGATAGACTGCAAGTGAAGAATGGCAACTTTTGAACCAGAAGAGGAGGAACCCTTTTTGTTTGTGGGGACAGTGAGTGGGCCATGAGTACCTATGATCTCTGCACTGAAGGCTAGGGACCTAATGCAAGAAGGTTCCATAGGATTCCTGGCAAATATAGTGGATACCTCTAGGAATTTTTCAATTGGATCGGATGAGACCAAACTAGTGTGTGAGTTTCCTGATGTATTCCCAACAGACTTGCCAAGGTTGCCACCACTCCGAGAGATCGAGTTCATCATAGAGTTGGCGATAGGGGCAGAGCTGGTATCTAGGACACCTTATAGAATGGCTCCAGCAGAGTTGAAAGAGCTGAAGATTTAGTTGTAGGAGTTACTAGATCTAGGATTCATCAGACCCATTTTTTCGCCATGGGGTGCTCCAGTTTTGTTCGTCAAGAAGAAGGATGGGACCTTAATAATGTACATCGACTAAGGAGAGCTGAATAAATTAACCATTAGGAAGAAGTATCCACTGCCTGGGATTGACGACTTGTTTGATCAACTACAAGGGAAGATGGTGTTCTCTAAGATCGGCCTTAGGTCTGGCTACCATCAGTTGAGGATTAAGGAGGAGGACATACCTGAGACCGCGTTCCATACGAGGTATGGACATTATGAATTCATGGTCATGTCCTTTGGATTAACCAATGCCCCAGCAGCCTTTGTTGACATGATGAATAAGGTCTTTAGGGATTATCTGGATAATTTTGTGATCATATTCATTAATGATATACTGGTGTATTCCCAGTCAGAGATAGAGCATGAGCAGCATCTTCATTCGGTATTACAGCGGCTGAGGGAGCATAGGCTCTATGCTAAGTTCAGTAAATGTGAGTTTTAGTTGCCCCAAGTAAAATTTATGGGCCACATTGTGAGTAAGGAGGGGATTCTGGTGGATCCAACCAAGATTGGGGTAGTAAGGGATTGGCCCAAGCTGAGTAGTGTACCAGGGGTTAGGAGCTTATTGGGATTAGTAGGGTATTATTGGCGGTTTGTTGAGGGATTTTCTAGAATAGCCACACCGTTGACTGAGCTCACGCGTAAGAAGACTAAGTATGTATGGATAGATAGATGTGAGAACAGTTTTAAGGAGTTGAAGTGGAGACTGATCACAGCTTTGGTACTGAGTCTTCCATCAGACAATGAAAAGATTGTAATCTACTGTGATTATTCGAGGTAAGGTTTGGGTTGTGTATTGATGCAAGCTAGGAAGGTGATAGCCTACGCGTCTAGACAGCTGAAGGAGCATGAGCAGAGGTATCCCACTCATGATCTGGAACTGGCAGCGGTGGTATTCCCACTAAAGGTATGGAGGCATTATCTGTATGGAGAGAAGTGCGAAATATATACCTACCATAAAATCTTAAAGTATTTCTTTACTCATCAGGGTATGAATATGCACCAAAGGTGTTGGCTAGAGTTGGTGAAGGACTACAATTTCTAGATCTTGTATCATCCAGGAAACACCAATGTTGTGGTCGATGCATTGAATCAGAAGGGCCCACGGCATTCAGTGCAAGACAGATATCAGGAGAGTTAGCTGAGGAGATGACCAAAGCGTGAATTGAATTGGTAGTTGGTCAGCTATCAAATATCACACTTCAGTTTATGCTCCTTAAGAGGATCAAGGAAGTGTAGAAGAAGGATCTCTAGTTGAGGAAACACAGGGAGGATGTCTTAGCTAGATTGGATAGAGACTTTTCTATTTCAGAGGTGAGTTTACTGAGGTATAAAGGTCGGATTTGCGTTCCAACGGAGTCCACTATCATATGGGAGATTCTAGATGAGTCTCATACCACTCTCTATTCTCTACATCCGAGTACGAAGAAGATGTACTAGGACTTAAGAACTCCATATTGGTTGGCAGGGATGAAAAGGGAGGAAGTGGATTATGTGGTCAATTATTTGACTTGTCAGCAGGTGAAGGGTGAACATCAAAGGCTATCAAGGTTGTTGCAGCCTTTAGGGATTTCAGAGTTGAAGTGGGAGGATATCACCATGGACTACTTGGTTGGATTGTTGAGGACAGTAGGGAAACACAATTCTGTGTGGGTGATTATGGATAGGTACACTAAATCTGCCCACTTTTTGCCTGTCAAGACAACTTACACGGTAGTGCAGTAAACTGAGTTGTATGTAAAGGAGACTGTGCGACTCACAGGGGCTCTGAGGTCAATATTATCCGACAGGGACCCCACCTTCACCTCTAAGTTTTGGGAGAGCCTGCAGAAGGGTATGGGCACACAGTTGCAGTTTAGCACCACCTATCATCCTCAAACGAATGCACAGTCTGAGATGACGATTCAGATACTGGAGGATATTTTACAGGCCTGTGTGCTGGATTTTGGGGGGATCTTGGAGTAAGTATCTCCCTTTAATTGAGTTTTCGTATAATAACAGCTATTAGGCCACCATCAAAGTGGCTCCATATGAAATGTTGTATGGGAGGAAGTGTAGATCACCCATCCATTGGGATGAGAAAAGCAAGAGGAAGTACTTAGGTCCTTACGATGTTTAGAGGACCAATAAGGCGATTGAAAAGATTAGAGCTCGAATGCTCACCTCCCAGAGTCGACAGAAGAGTTACTCAGACTTGAGACACAGGAGTGTAGACTTTTAAGTCGGTGAGTGTAATGCCCCGAAATCCCTAATGCAGTTTAATGGCTGGATCAGTAGGCCGGGAGGGCCATAACTGTTTAATTATGCCATTATATGAATATATGCATGTTTATGTGGATTATATTATAATATGATGTTATACGCATGCATGTGGGTCCACATTTGCATATTATGATGTTTTGATAATTTGGCCCGTTAAGGGCATATTTGTGAATTTGGGTGCATACTGTGATTTATTAATGAGATTCCATTATTATGGAGATATATTCGAGCTATTCGGCAAGAGACGGTCTTATATTATGGATTAGCGGTTTTGTCATAATGGGGGTCTTTTATTGGGATATTGAGTTATGAGAATGTTATTTGATGATAAATTGAGAGTTATTGAGATCAGGAGGAAATTCTGGAAGTTTTGACTATAATGTCCCCGGGGGTGTTTTCGGGACCCCGAGCACTAGGTTTTATTTGAGGTTACTTAAGCATGAAGTAGCTTGTCAAATAAAACGTACATTAGAAAACCTCTCGTTCTTTCCCGTTAGCTCATTTTACCGTTCGAAGCATTTTCGAAGATATCTCGAGTTCTAGGAGTCGGAATCAAGCGAGGATCGAGGCATAGAGATCCTAGGAAATATTAGAAGCTTCTTGACCAAAGGATTTGACGAGAAACAACCCAATCAAAGGTAATTTAAGTTTTAAGTTTTGAGTATTTAGAGTTTCTAAGCTTAGAATTGGATTTTGTGAACCGTTCAGTTTTTGGTTCATTTGAGCCTTGGGATTTGATGGTTTTGGATAATTGGGAAGCTTGGGAACTTTGATTTGATGATTTGGAAGTGTTTATGTATGTTTTTGGGAGGTTTGGGATGAAGGGAAACATGTTTGGGGATGGCTCTGGGTTGGGGGCCGCGGCCCTAGCTCGAAGAAGCAGGTGGAGCAATTTTGCCCTTGCTAGGCGCCGCGGCACTTGGTGTTGGGCGCCATGGCCCTTGCTCCTGGTGTGGCTGGGCGCCACGACCCTTGCTCCTGGAGTGGCTGGGGTCGCGGCCCAAGGTGTTGGGGCCGCAGCCCTTGAGCAGGGTTGAGCCCGTTTGAGTGTTTTGGCCCCGGGAACATGGTTTTAGGCCTCGGGATCGTTCCTACTACCCAGATTAGTGGGGATTGATGTCCCGGAGG